>NW_014577193.1:42807-62108 GCF_000485595.1 Priapulus caudatus | reverse complement strand
GGATTCACGCCGTACACGTGTGCACAACACACGCACGTACCTACTACACACAGTCCCACACGCAAGCACGCGCGGCACCCACACACGCACTCCTACACGCGCACACACACAGAGTGAGAGTGAGTGAGTGAGTGAGAGAAAGAGCATGTGTGTGTGTGTGTGAGTTTGCGAGTGAGAGAGAGAGAGAGAGAATGACAGAGACAGGGAGACAGAGAGTTTGTGGGTGGTGTGTGTGTGGTGTGTGTGTGTGTGTGTGTTGTGGTGTGTGTGTGTGTGTGTTGTGTTTATGCGTGCGCCGCGCGCGGTGTGTGCGCAGTGTGTGCGCACGTATGGACGTGCGTGCGTGCGTATGCTTGTGTGATGTGCATGTGCGTGTGAGTACTTGCCGTGTGTGCGTAGGTAGAAACGTGCGTGCGTGAACCGAGCGTGTTTGTGTGGCGTGCGCGTGCTGCGGGTGTTCGCGGCGTGTTTTATGTGGAGCAACACATAATAGTCGTAAGACAATAACAGAATACTAACAGATATAACAGCGGTTATATATTTATCTTCACTAGCCAGCTCTATCCGCAAAGCCGTTTTCTACGCAACAGCATGCAGCGGATCTAAACTCTGGCAGGACGAACCACAGTTGCTGAGCGAAGGTAATAGGCATAACGCGAATCCAAAGCGTGATGCTACGAGAAAAGTCCAGTGAATTCCTTCTATATAAAGGGACTCTAAGCGTTCGGAAACGCGAGGAAGGGAAAGTGGCGCCATCTATTAGCCATCGTGGCCTTACCTTCCCCTCGCTGTGAAGAAGCACGAAGCTCCGTCTCTGAAGCAGCGATAACGGTCTTCAGCATGTTTCATAGAAAAATTCAAAAAATTCATAATAATTTTCTGACAAACATCTACACCTTTCCAACTCTTTGTCGTTTGAACAAAGTCTGATTGTCGTTTATCGACTGCGATGTGTAACAATCACACGTACTATCACAATTACATCATTTACCGTAGGTTGATTAAATAATCAATTGATTAATCAATTAATCACCAGAACACGAAGTGTTTGTATTATCATGATCATAATTGATCTTATCTGTGTATTCTCGATAGTTATCTTATAGATAGATATCGAACATGGTGTCCGTTTTTACAATCGCTGGATGTATTAAGATTGTCTTTGTTCTGGCCTACTGTATAAGCTGTATATTTCCGCGTTTATTTTCTCGGAATTTCGCGAACGCGTCACCGACGCGAAAACAACAACACGCGAATAATTCATCGCGAATGAAATTCATAATTCACCGACCCGAAAATTAACCCACTCGCGAAGTCTGAATCTTGGCGAAACCATCCTGTAGCCGCCGACAAAATACTGGCGTATACACGCATTTCAAACATTCTCGACGTTGCTCGTGTTGTATAAGCAGGCAGCGAAGAAAAGAGTGCGACAGTCCATGACAAAGCCGAAACGCCTCGAGGAAGCGGATAGCAGATCTCTCACGGTCAGTCGAGCGTGACGCAAGAGCATGGACAGGAAAACAATCTACTACATCGACGGCGCCAGAGACGACCGCCAGCTGGATGCGGCTTGGCAGCAGCACAGAACGCTATCCTGTCAGGTTCCGTAAATGTAGTCTGATGGTATTATGTTTTTCTACCACCCAGGTGTCAGTAGGTAATACCACCAACGGCCATAATAATGTAATTGACACAGCAGAATGAATACTGTTAACTTAGTCTACAAACCATCTGCTTAATCCTATTCACCATAACCATCACTCAAGATGCGGTGTTCAAGCACACGCGAAAGCTCGCGTGCGCTTGCCTTCTGAGACGACACCGGCGGCGGTCGAGCGCTTCGCGAGTCGCGCGGAGAGTTACTTTTCACAGATGGCGATGGGCAATCTGGTGAAACGCGGAATGCTAACACTCCTGACTTCAATTTTTCTCTGTTCAACTTCATTCATTTTTCAATCATTCATTCCGTTCCTGAATCTCATTCATATCATACATTGTCTGCTAATTCGTTTAAACAGATTAGTTTCCGAAGACATTAAAATTTGCAATTACATCTGCGAGCAGCCGCCATTTTGGATATAAGCGAGCGCTCGGTGGCAATAGCTGCGGTGCGTCAAGTGACGCTGCATTCGTGCTGCGCATCGTTTTCCGCGCTGCTTGATACACAACCCTACACGAACTACTGTCACACTCACACCTCCCCTCCTATCGCCCATGGTTGCATCACAAGCACGTCAAAACGCCGTATGTCACTCGAGCCAACTGCCGCGTGCCTGTGTCCATGGTCACCCTCAACGCGTCAGCTACCAAGTAGCCAGCACAGCGAATGTGGCAAAGGCGCAGTGAGTACGTACGTGACGTATTCGCTTTGGCGTTTGTGTATAAGTTTGATTTTGTTGATGTTACATATACATTCTAGTGCACTACCGTATGAAGCACTCCTACACGGCAGAAATGTTTATTTTCATTAAAGCAAGGGGAAATGTTACTGAAAGCATATGACCACCAGATGGTCGCGTCGCGAACCAAACGTGTGTGTCCGCCGGTTGTATGCAACGCCATGGTGTGGAAGCATTCCAGTTTATCAAAAAAAGATATCTGCGTTGACAATGCACTGTTTGAGCATCAAACAATAACATGGCTTATTCCGCTACCTAGCTGCGGTACGCCGCTTGCGCTGAGTAAAATCTGCTAACTAATCTCATACGCCGCTACTCTCATAGGTCTATGTCCCCCCAGGGTACTGCCGAACGTACCCTGGGTACGGTGCCGGTCATACCGGAACGTACCTGGTATCTATCTTAGCCTGAATGGTTAGGGATATGTTAGGTTAGGGTTAAGGGTGCTAGAGTTAGGGTTGGGGTTAGGTTAGGGAGTAGGCGTATAGCGACTCGCTGAAGACTCGTTAGTTGGATGTACGGCGAGGTACGGTCCGGCATATTAGATAGTAGTATTTAGTGCCAGGGTACGTTCCGGTATACCGGACCGTACCCAGGGTACGTTCCGGCAGTACCCTGTGGGACATAGACCACATCAGCACTACGCATAATGGGACACAATAGGAACGTTGGGTAAAAATCGACAATAACATTGCACACAATATCAATATTTAGAAATTAGTCTAATAAGATAATAAGCATGGGAAAAACTGTTACGTATGACATTTATATGACAGCACAACCCAACTTAGAACCCCTGGGACATGAGAGTAATATGGTGTAAATGACAAAAAGTTATTATTATATAACAGCATGTACGAATGGGTTGAACTTTTCATTTCAAAGCCTCTTGATAAACAATGTTTTTCGTGTTATTCTCTGGTGCAAATATGTAGAGATTCCTGGCGTATCCAACTCTTGAGCTCCCCACGTACAGCTATCCATTGTGAGATCGTACCACGAATAAAAGAAATTCCATATATAGTATAGATAGAGACAGGCCAGCGAATGGGGTCTGTGTCCACTGGATATTGTCTAGTGAATGCTTGGCGCGCAACCATGCACATTGAAATTAAGAAATTTTTCTATTGAATCAGAAAATGCATAGCTTTGGAATGGTACAATGCATTCTGAGATCGTAGCATCTGAACTCAGAGTGAGTAGTACCTCTGAACTGGTCCTGGTTATGCTGTTTTAGTATTGGTTTCGGTTTCGGTTTCGGTTTCACAATACCAGCAGCTGATGAGATCATGAGGTGAGGGCAAGAAATAGTCATAGGTTTTTCTGTGTGTGGCAGCACTGTACAGTGAGTGCTGACAATGTGTGAAGTTTCACGAAGTGAGGGGTTTTCCACGGATTTTTCGGTGAGTTTGACGGTTTGACAGGTTTTTTTCATCTAGGAACACTCCCCGGGTATAAGAGATGGCCTTGTAAAAATTGCATCCAGATCGCTTGGGCGGTTTGGCCGCCTATAGGGAAGATATATACATACATACATACATACATACATACATACATACATACATACATAGATACATGCGAACTCAACTATATATTAGATAAGTCTAAGGCGTATTGTCCCTTCAGTCTATGGTTGGACTGCATATACAGTCTATAGTATATATATACCCTATTAATGGGTACATTATGACAAGTGGATCGGTTGAACAGTGGGTCATTAATGATTATAATTATTGGTGGTGTGTGGTAGCCACAATCAAATATGTGATTCTGGTGGTAATAAGTACTTTACCGAATTGCGTACATTTCATGGTAAAATAGTTGTTTTTTTTTGTTTTTTTTAAATATTCAGAACGCAACTAAGCCTTTACATTTTTTTACAGAGCAAAATGATTTGCAAACTTTTAACATTTGCACTCGTGGTTATTAAATCTCGCCAATTCAACAAGGCATCATACCGATAATCTACACATTTCTATATAAACTGAATAGTGTTACTACATATACTCGAATTTACATTGCAATGAAACACATCATCCAACACGTGCAACAATTAGAACATAGATCTACAAAGTATTGATAATATCTTCTAGGTTATCGCATCTCCGATCCTACATGGGCTTCATCGGTTAACACGCTTAGTGTCGCCTACATTGGTCTAGCGTGTGCCCTGACAAATTCTATGAGACTCAGAGGCAGCTGCAGCGTGTTCTCGTATGCAACGCTGTGTGTGACGATAACGCGCGCGCAGTGGCACTTCAGCGAATGATACTGCGCGCTCATTCTGCCATGTATCTCGTCGCTCGACTCCACGTTGCCGCGGAAACGCGTCGGGTTAATCCGGCGCCAGAGTTCGTATGGCGTCTCTCCCCGTGCGTTCACCATGTCGACGTGTGCACCGTGGTTGAACAGCAGCGCGTGCACTATCTGCACGCACCCCTCCCTCTGTCGCGCGTAAACATCGTCTTTGCATGCGAGCATCGCCCTACAGAAGCTGTGCAGCGGGGTGTCGCCCTCGCTGTCGCGTGTGTTAACCTGTAGAAGTACGCCGGCGGACTCGAACGTCTGTAGGAGAGCTGACGCCGCTTGTACCACTGACTCCGCTTGTTCTGCTGGTGCTGCGTGTGCTCCTCGCTCACTCATTCTGGTGCTTCTCACCTCCGCCTGGTTGCCTATTATAGCGAGCGGCGTCCTCTTGTTACAATCGACGAGGTTCGGATCAGCTCCGTGTTTCAAGAGGAGAGTAATCATCTGTGTGAACGAAAGAAACTAGGATCGTTAACAACCCGATTTGAGGTTCGTTGCTTAAACAACGAGTTTCTCCAAGCATACTACCTTTATCATTGTTGCCGATTACTAACTATTACTATTATTACATTATTAACTATTAACCGATTTCTATTACTGATTACATTTATTATTTAGACAAAAATACATTGGAACATTGCTAAAATTGTCTCCGTCGTTCACAACATACGCCCACATTTTTCCTCGGTCCCGAGTAGATTGCAGGAGTAGTGTAATGCGGTGAAACTATTTAACAGATCTATTATTAACTGTTAACCGATTACTATTACTGATTACCTTTACCATCTATAAAAAAAATACATCAGGACATTGCTAAAATTCGGTCTCAATCATTCACAACGTCTGCCCGTAGTTTTACCTCGGTTTTAAGTCGATCACAGGAGTAGTGTAACGCGGTGAAACTCTTCATTTCTTCCGTCGCGGCAACGTTGGGGTCTGCGCCGGCCTCTAGTAGCAGGCGCACGATGTCCAGCCGGCAAAAGTAAGCCGCGTAGTGCAGGGAGGTCTCTCCATTCGAGTTCGCGGCGTTGGCGTCGGCGCCGTGTGAGAGCAGCATCTGCACCGTCGCCTCCTCGCACTTACTCACCGCCATCATCAGCGGCGTCTCTCCACTCTCCGTATCGGCGATGTTTGGATCAGCACCGGCCTCCAGTAGCAGGCGCACGATGTCCAGCCTGCCAGAGCAAGCCGCGTGGTACAGGGAGTTCTGTCCGTGCGAGTCCGCGGTGTTGGCGTCGGCGCCGTGCGAGAGCAGCATCTGCACCGCTTCCTTGCCCGCCATCGCCGCACACATCAGCGGCGTCATTCCGTGCTCCACATCGGCAACGCTTGGATCTGCGCCGGCCTCCAGTAGCAGTCGCATGATGTTCAGCCGGCCAGAGCTAGCCGCGTGGTGCAGGGAGGTCTGTCCTTGCGAGTCCGCGGCGTTGGCGTCGGCGCCGTGCGAGAGCAGCATCTGCACCACCGCCTCCACGCCCAGACACGCCGCAGAAGCTCTTGGATTTTAACAATAATTATTTAGAACCTTCAAGTAGGCCGTTTTTGAAAGATAAAACAGTAAAACTTTTCCTAGGTTTGTCACGTTTCCCATTGTTTTATTTCGTTGAAAATATAAATATGTCTCTGTCACAAACTCAATTTTATAGCATTGAGGATTTTCACTTAAACCACTTATTCTTTTTTACAATGAAAGCAGTATAAAACAACCGTACATTTTGTTTTAACCTCCATGAGTGGAGGGATATATCCCCCTTTCCTCCCGCTATCTACGCCCCTGCTCCCGGCCATGCATCGATATCATATATGTACAGTATATGTGTGTATAAACAATTTATATATATATACATATATATATATATACCACCACGAGCGTCAGTGGCTCGATCAGGACCGATTGGCGCAGTTGGCTATTATATATAGGGCCAGACGAGGTGTATGGGAGCTGTATGGCTGAACCTTTCATGTGATGCGCGTATAAATAGGTAGAATCACAACCCGTGGGTCTCTGGCGTTGACACCTACCCATTACATGCTAGCGTATGTGCAGTGACAACCATGAAAGCTTGGGGGGGGGGGTCATCGCTCTGCTATGGGCAGCGGCGTCACCAGGGTTGGTGTCATATACGGTGCTGTAACTCACGCTGTCAACCCCATAGACCTCCTCCCGTGCCAGACCATACGGAATCCTTAGTAATGTTTTTTTTTGTACTAATGTTTGGTAATTCCCGTATATCACTGAATGTAATGACAATGGTAGTGACATAAACCACTAGCAAAATTAAAATTACAATATCATGCGCACCACCGTAATGTATTTACATTTACATAGTTTCATGTGGTTAAAATGAAAATTCAGCAATAAAACAATAGAATTCGAAGTAAAAACTATTAAGAAGAACATCAAACTGTACTTATTTTTACATTAAAAATTTACCGTTACATGAGATACATTAATGGATTAGGTTTGTCTAATCAATAACGATGACGGCCCAAATAATGTAGAAGTTATAGAAGTTGTATGTCGAAGTTATCAGTAGAGAGAGTGATATGTGACGGAAGGACCTTGGCTTCAATCAATAGAGAGTGATATAGTATGATAGAACTTTGGCTTCAATCAGTAGAGAGTGGTATGTGACGGTAGGACCGTGACTTCAATCAAGTTGTTTGTATTTTAAGTGGTGTGAGTGTGCGTGTGCGTGTGAGTGTGCGTGTGAGTATGAGTATGAGTGTGCGTGTGAGTGTGAGTGTGCGTGTGAGTGTGAGTGTGAGTGTGAGTGTGCGTGTGAGTGTGCGTGTGAGTATGTGTGAGTGTGAGTGTGAGTGTGAGTGTGAGTGTGCGTGTGAGTGTGAGTGTGAGTGTGAGTGTGAGTGTGAGTGTGAGTGTGAGTGTGAGTGTGAGTGTGAGTATGAGTATGAGTGTGCGTGTGAGTATGAGTGTGCGTGTGAGTATGAGTGTGCGTGTGAGTATGAGTGTGAGTGTGAGTGTGAGTGTGAGTGTGAGTGTGAGTGTGAGTGTGAGTGTGAGTGTGAGTGTGAGTGTGCGTGTAAGCGTGAGTGTGCGTGTGCATGCAGGGAGGTCTGTCCTTGCGAGTCCGCGGCGTTGGCGTCGGCGCCGTGCGAGAGCAGCATCTGCACCACCGCCTCCACGCCCAGACACGCCGCCATCATCAGCGGCGTCCTCCCGCTCTCCGTATCGGCGACGTTTGGATCAGCACCGGCCTCCAGTAGCAGTCGCACGATGTCCAGCCTGCCAGAGCAAGCCGCGTAGTACAGGGAGGTCTGTCCGTGCGAGTCCGCGGCGTTGGCGTCGGCGCCGTGTGAGAGCAGCATCTGCACCACCGCCTCCACGCCCATCCTCGCCGCACACATCAGCGGCGTCTCTCCACTCTTCGTGTGGGCGACATTGGGGACGGCGCCGGCCTCCAGTAGCAGTCGCATGATGTTCAGCCGGCCAGAGCTAGCCCTGTCGTACCCGGAGGTAGCCGCATAGTACAGAGAGGTCTGTCCTTGTAAGCTCGCGGCGTTGGCGTCAGCGCCGTGTGAGAGCAGCATCTGCACCACCGCCCTCATCAGCGGCGTCCTCCCGCTCTTCGTATCGGCGGCGTTTGGATCTGCACCGGCCTCCAGTAGCAGTCGCATGATGTTCAGCCGGCCAGAGCTAGCCTCGAAGTACACGGAGGTAGCCGCGTAGTACAGGGAGGTCTGTCCTTGCGAGTCCGCGGCGTTGGGGTCGGCGCCGTGTGAGAGCAGCATCTGCACCGCTGCCTCGTTGCCCTTCCTCACCGCCATCATCAGCGGCGTCATCCCGCTCTCCGTATCGGCAACGCTTGGATCTGCACCGGCCTCCAGTAGCAGGCGCACAATGTCCAGCCGGCCAGAGCAAACCGCGATGTGCAGGGAGGTCCATCCATACGAGTCCGTGGCGTTGGCGTCGGCGCCGTGTGAGAGCAGCATCTGCACCATCGCCTCCTCGCCCACCCACGCCGCATACATCAGCGGCGTCTCTCCACTCTTCGTGTGGGCGACATTGGGGACGGCGCCGGCCTCCAGTAGCAGTCGCATGATGTTCAGCCGGCCAGAGTAAGCCGCGTAGTGCAGGGAAGTCTGTCCGTACGAGTCCGCGGCGTTGGCGTCAGCGCCGTGCGAGAGCAGCATCTGCACCACTGCCTCATCGCCCTTACTCACCGCGTTCATCAGCGGCGTCTCCCCGATCTCCGTATCGGCGACGTTTGGATCTGCACCGGCCTCCAGTAGCAGGCGCACAATGTCCAGCCGGCCAGAGCAGCGAGTCGCGTAGTACAGGGAGGTCTCTCCGTGCAAGTCCGCGGTGTTGGCGTCGGCGCCGTGTGAGAGCAGCATCCGCATCATCGCCTCATCGCCCTCCCTCGCCGCCATCATCAGCGGCGTCTTCCCGCTCTCCGTATCGGCGGCGTTTGGATCTGAACCGGCCTCTAGTAGCAGTCGCATGATGTCCAGCCGGCCAGAGCTAGCCACATAGAACAGGGAGGTAGCCGCGTAGTACAGGAAGGTCCGTCCGTGCGAGTCCGCGGCGTTGGCGTCGGCGCCGTGTGAGAGCAGCATCTGCACCGTCGCCTCCTCGCACTTACTCACCGCCATCATCAGCGGCGTCATCCCGCTCTCCGTATCGGCGACGTTTGGATCAGCACCGGCCTCCAGTAGCAGGCGCATGATGTTCAGCCGGCCAGAGCGAGGCGCATAGTACAGGGAGGTAGCCGCGTGGTTTAGGGTGGTCTGTCCTTGCGAGTCCGCGGCGTTGGCGTCGGCGCCGTGTGAGAGCAGCATCTGCACCACCGCCTCATCACCCTTCGTCACCGCCTTCATCAGCGGCGTCTTCCCGGTCATGCCGCGTAAAGTCTGTTATTAGAGAGGCTTGTGGATTATTAGTCAGATAGTAATACGGGAATGACAATGACAGAAAGTGCTCCCAATTATTGACATAAAAACTCAATATTTACCACACAGAATTGCACGCCATTTTGTTTTAATTATGCACTTGGTTTGAAGGCGCCAGTTGTGATTTTGAGAGTTGGCATACGATAAAATTTATTGTTGGTATGATGTGGTCAAATCCATTTTTCTATGTTATAACTGCATAAGGGGGAGGGGGAATATAGCAAAAGCAGTTCAGTCCTTTGTTAACAGTCAACAAATCCGTGTTTACCCGTCCTCTTGAGGGTCAAAATGTTATCAGACACTTACTCTTCGCACTTCAGCAGGAAGCACATTTCATAAAAATAACCTATAAAATAATTGCCTTTCAATAAAGTGATAAGAGAGAATGAAAGTGTCAATGACACTGTAGCTCACCACAAAAAAAAACAAATGAGTGAGTAAGAAGAAGTCAGTTTTAATTGAGCAACCATCGACGTACATTATAGAAACGATTGCCACCTGTATATCGCAATAATAATTTATAAACCAAAATGAATCACAATTTGTGACCGTAGATGGCGCTATACCCGCTTTGTAGCAATGGCGTTTGAAATAAATAGGTTATCCTGCGTTCCGACATGTTTTGTAAATCTTTACTCTAATATAGACGTTTTATCGGCAGGGTGGAGAGGAAATACCAATTTTGCATTAAATATATTGTCAATGAAATCTTGTAAAACGAAACAGACAAGTGTGACACCACACTGTTTGTGTCTATATAATATGCTATATAATTGCCAAACCCTACCTAATTTGCATAATTTTTTTTTCAAATATCAAAACCCCTAGCCCTTATTCATTCCCATACCAAAAATGAGCAAAATCCGTTGAACCTGAACTGACTAATGGCAATTCCCATTTTGGCCAAAAAATTGCCGTGGCTCGAAGTACGTCGACTGGCGTGCTTCAAAATAGGACGTTTAATATGGGAGCATAGCAGTAACAAACCGCGGAACTGCGCGCAAGATCTGCGCTCAGCGCTTCGGATCAACAGCTTTTGGCAACGCTTCTCTAGTATCCCGTCTCATCTGGTTGTATGACATCATTCCCCCCCCCTAAAATCTCGACAATAGGAGAGGATGTTCATTACTGGACATGCTCTCTATCCTTGAACCCGGACCAGATTTTACGATTCTGCTCTGGTTCACGTAAAGTTTCGCGGTTTACCTTCCCGCCATGCGAAGTGAGAAGCGATAAGGTAACTTGTGGCTGGCTAACTTTGCACAAGTGAGACTACTGGAACCTCTGTTATATTAAATATGTTGAAGCATGATGTAGTTATTATTTATTGTCGCTGTTCGTATTTGCCACTCAACGCTTTCGTATCGCTGGAGCACTTAGTATTGGGTTCACTTTCGCATCTATATCGCACACACGTTTCACGGTTCAAGAAGCGAAAGCAGTTTATAGGTTATATTCGCTATTCTTCTTTCGGAGAATTAGAAAGTGGATTTTCCATCGTCGGAATCGATGTAATCGACAGTTTTGCAGAATCTCCTTATAGCTACGATGATGTCCTTAATTACTGGTTGTTATGCTGGACTATGTTATAACGGAGAAACTATTGGAAGATGTCGGTGATTGGTGGTATTGTCCGCAGGCATTGTGTAGGTAGTAGTGGCGCAGAAGACAAACGAATACACAGTAAAATCGACTGCGAGCGATTATCATAGCGGAAAGTCTGACATACGCTATATATATGTACACGCACGCGCACGCGCACGCGCACGCGCACACGCCCGCACGCATGCACGCACGCACACGTATGCGCACGCGCACACGCACGCACGCACACGCGCACGCGCATGTGTGTGTGTGTGTGTGTGTGTGTGTGTGTGTGTACATACTCATGTATGCACGCACGCACGCACATACTCAGGTACGCACGCGCGCACATATCATTTGTAAATAAGTTTGTATGGTGAGCGCACAAACTACTATCGCCACCCAGCGAGCGTGCGGTATATTTGTAGATACACGAACTGGCATTTAGGTGTTATATTGCATTTTCAGTCTATTATTGCTCTCTGTTTGGCATGCCATGGCATTCTGTATTATATTGCGACTACGTACAATTTTCTGCTGACGGTACGTCTAAAACAACCTATTAATGAGTGTTAGCGAAGGCAAACAACGTGGCCAAATGTATGTCGATGTATACCCATGATACGATCCTTATGTAAGTTTGTTAACTGTCGGAGTGTTTTGGCCAGGAATGATCTAGCAGCGCCATCGTACGCAGAAATATGTTCACTACTGGCAATGAGAAGGTAAGGAATATTTGTCATCGAAGTGAAATAAATGAGTCACTGTGTTGCGGGTTCTGAACTTCTGGTTATTTATAACGTCTACGCACGCACACGGGGGCGCGCACACGCACGCACACACACCCACACACACGCACACGCACACGTACACACACACACGTACACGTACACACACTCATTGCTAGACCGAATACCACGTTGTGTATCAGTCGCCATGACAACCGACGGAAGGAGCCTAAGAAGAATACTGATGCTGATGATGGTGGATGCGGTGTCCAGCCTTCTCCTCGACCACACTGACAACGAAGAAGACATCCTGTGATGTGCTACTGCAGAGCAAACTGCTAACAAGGTAGGACGCGCGTATTAGCCAATACATTATCATGTATCGATTAGCTCATAACTATTATATAATAAGTGTGAGTGTGAGTGTGCGTGTGAGTGTGAGTGTGCGTGTGAGTGTGCGTGTGCGTGTGAGTGTGAGTGTGCGTGTGAGTGTGCGTGTGAGTGTGAGTGTGAGTGTGCGTGTGAGTGTGCGTGTGAGTGTGAGTGTGAGTATGCGTACCTGCGCGCATGTGCGTGCATGTGAATGTTTGGTATGCATGCATGTGCGCGCGCGTGTGTGCGTATGTATAGACGGGCGTGCGTGCGTATGCTTGTGTGATGCGCGTGTGCGTGTGAGTGCTTGCGTGTGTGCGTAGGTATGGACGTGCGTGCGCGAACGAGCGTGTGTGTTTGTGTGTGCGTGTGCGGGTGTTCGCGCGTGTGTATGTGGACGCACACATAATCGTCCGTAAGACAATAACAGATATTAACAGATATAACAGCAGGTTATATTTATCTTCACTAGCCAGCTCTATCCGCGAAGCCCTTTTCTACTCAACAGCATGCAGTGGATCTAAACTCTTGCAGGACGAACCACAGTTGCTGAGCGAATAGAAAGGCTATAGGCATAACGCGGAATCCAAAACGTAATGCTACGAGAAAAGTGAATATTATAGATCGGATTTTATTATGCACACGTGCTGGCAGCTCGCCCGGCTCCACTTCGATCTTATGAAAACGGCTGAAGAAAATTATCTTAGCAGTCAACGGCGACCGACGTCCGGGGCCCAATTCCCTATGATGATTGTATTTCATACAGCAGCGACGGTGATGGCATATTTCCCCGCTAAGCGATGTGTGTTCCCCCTATTTATGAAAACCTTGCCAATCAAACTTATTGGCTGGGTAGCACATTAAAACCATAGAACCCCCTATTCTATCCTATATAAAAGTTCTACATCTATTTATATAGGATGGGTAGCAGAGCGAGCATGTATGAATAAACATAGGGCGATACACGCACATGGCAAGCACGCGACACTAGCGCCGACCAACGGCAAGGGAATAAACGTTTTGCGTGAATGTTCGCGTGAATGTATTTAAAAAAACAAAATGAATGTGAGGGCGTGTAAAAATATAAGGCTTATAAATAGATAGAATTATAACAAGATAGCATATTGCAATCCTAATGGTTGTTTCTAATTTTCCAGAAAATTTTCTGGTCAATGTTTTCGTGCCAAAGACCAAATCATATCTGATGAGATCTGCTTGAGACTGCCTTGCCCAACCAGAGGAAGACGGCCACTGAACTACATTGACTGCATTGCAAGGGATAACCAGCATGACATAGCGAACATGCAAACACTGATGATGGACAAATATTCATGGCATGGCAAATGTTGTGAACTCTATCTCGGATGTGTCCGTTGAGTATAGTAGTGGTATATAGTAGTAACTTTCCCGCATTTTTATTAGATTGCTGTTATATGCACTGTTTAGACCAGCCCCGGCAAATCAGGTATAATTCAGCTAGCAAGTAAAAAGCACAAATAAACACGCTAATGTTGGATTCCTCCATCAGAGATGAGTAAAACAAAAGACTCACGATTTTCTCTATCGCAAGTTCCGCATTAATCTATGCTGATATCGCTGCTCTTTTGTTTTACAATAGTTACACGAGTTAGAAACCTAGTAAGCGGATGTCACCGCAGAGCAGAAAAAAATTAAATAACCATGACAATTATTCAGAGCAGCGTCTCTCGAATGCTGTACGGTGTTGCTCTAGTATCTAAAGTTACCTGCCTAGAGAGGTCGCTGCAATCGCAGGTTCGATGCTAAGTGGACGATACAGCAGAAAGCAAGGTGGCTGATTAACCATGGCCAGCAATAACCAATTATTATAAATTCATATACAATTATTACAATACAATTATTATGGTACGATGTTAGCTAATAAATCTAGACATAGAACTTGTCTAGAGAGATATACCGGACGCTACAACTACAGGTAGGTCTATAACATGCAGAAAATGCATGATTGCAGTGGTACAGTTTCTAACAATTTTTCTGCATACCTACTTACATGTTAGATTTACGGGTTTGATCGATATATTTGTTCGGTACAATATTTAAAATTCTGTAGTAGCAAATTTTCTTCACTTCGTCGATGCCAGTCGACAACTCCTGCTCGGGTTCGTTCGACAATCTTCGTTCGATTTCGGTCATTATGACTTCCTTCTTGTTCTCCATCGCGCAGACCACGAAGGGGAAGTCAAACTTGTGTTTGTACGCATCGTTGGCGGTGCGCAGGCGTTGTCGCTCTTTGGATGTGAGAGTCAGCAGTCCCGCACTTTGCTGTTCGTGAATAGCTTCCTTATTCAAATCTCTTGCCTCGGCCAGCGATCCCACAAGATCAGAAACGCATCGCAGCACTCTCCTCTTATCTGAGAAATAAATTATGGGGCTTTATATATACATATACACACACACACACACACACACACACACACACACACACACACACACACACACACACACACATATAAATAAATAAATATATATATTATATATATATATATGCATGCATACATGAATATATATCAGGAGTAAATAATTCTCATATATATATATATCATATATATATATATATATTAATACATACTTGCGCGCGTTGGGCTGGCTGTTTAAATATTTCACCAACTATGCCTACATAAATTAATGCATACTTACGTACATTAGGCTGACTGTCTAAAAATCTCACAATAACTATACCTGTATAAATTAGTACTTACCTACATTGGGCTGACTGTCTACGTATCTCATAAGTAAGTATTATCTCACTGTTACAAGACTCACGAAGTCCTATGTCTATATAGATTGGTACATACTTACGTGGATCGGGCTGACCGTCTAAGAACTGGCAGAAGGCAGCGTGTAGGTGTGCTGCGCTTCTGTAAGGCCTGTTCTCGTATATAGCAGCTGTTATGTACGCACCGCGTTCTACACACTCTACACAGTTCCCGAACACGCGAATAAACTCTTTGTAGTCCATCGCATTCACATCGGAGATTGATCGCTGTCCGTCCGCCATGTTTAGCGTATAATTGCACACTTGCCAATGTTTAAATTCTTGCTAAACAATGTTTAGCGCGGTCCGAAGCACACGTTGGACTAGCCGGACCAGGGTTCAAGGATAGAGATAATGTCCAGGACGGTGATAGTGTAGTGGCCCTAGGGATGGCCACACTGGACTTTCACACGTGCTGTGGTTAGCACGTGTAGTTTATTTGTGTCGGGATCATTTTCCGCTCCTACCGTGAAGGCAGGACGGTGATGCAGTAGCAAGAAAACCCCAGAGTGAAATGAACGCAAGTCTTTATATCGTCTTTATACAACGGATGGTTTTATTTATCTTATACGAATAACATGAATAACGTTGCCCGCACGTATCTCAAATATAGCGTATATATATATATATATATATTACTCGTATCGCGTTTACGTTACCTCGTTAGGTTATTACGTTTAACTTAACTCTTAGCTATTCTACGGGTTAATATTGTAGCCCCCGGCGCCGCTCCTCGTCTGTCTCTCCCCGTCGTGTGCTCCGCGGCTCGGCGCGAGTTCGTGGTTAGGCCGTGTGTCTCCCTGTCCGGGGTAGGCTATAGCTCCGCCCTCCTCCCTTAGTATAAGATATACCTTCTCGGGCGTCGTCCTGCTCGTGGGTGGCTTTCCTTCCGACGGTGTGTGTACGCTCCCTCGAGCGTCCGTTCGTTCGTTCGTTCGTTCGTCCGTTCGTTCGTTCGTTCGCTCGTTTGCTCGTTCGTTTGTTCCTTCGTTCGTTCGTTCGCTCGCTCGTTCGTTCGTTCGTTCGTTCGTTCGTTCGCTCGTTCGTTCGTTCGTTCGTTCGTTCGCTCGTTCGTTCGTTCGTTCGTTCGTTCGTTCGTGGCCGTCCGAAGACCGACTGATTTTACCGTTAGATTTTGGCTGCTTATATAGGACCCTGCGGTGACGTAGGATCCTGGCAGTGCCTCTCTCTTACGTGCCTCAGGTACCTGATCGTTGTCACCACCTCGCTTAACACGTGCACGGGTGATGCAACTCCCTTGGTCCAATATATGTCCGAGCGTCGCACCCCCCCTGTCCGCCACGTGCTCGGCCGGTGCAACTCCCTCGCCTCGCGCGTGTACATGGTGGCGCAACTCCCTTACCTCCCACATCGGGTAGCTATGGTACTCCCTCCCCCGCGCTTGTCTGTGTCGTTGGGGAAAACTTTGTACCTGTTGCTAGGGGAACTTTCTATCTCTGTTGCTATTGAACTAGTCTCTGGACAGTCTGCAGCCCGGATCCGCGCGAAGCGCGCTTCGCGCCACCTGGTGGCGCCTTTTGAACGAATTCGCTGCTCTGTCAATATCACTTTAACGGTTCTGTCACATCGGCCTCTGATCGGTCAATTGAGCAGTTCTGGCGCTTCCAGAAGCCTTTCGACTATGCACATGGCGCCGTTCAAATTTCGTAGCGTTGATGTGTAAATAATTAATTAAGTATCTGGTGACAAATACATGTGGGTATAGACGATTTTTTATACAGCAAGTACAGTTGTATGCAGTAAAATCCTAGAGGCTATACTGTCCCTTTAAGTTAAGGGGGAAATATTCCCCCTCTGTTGACACATCTTGACCTTTGACCCTTGACCACCACATTGGTCATCCCGAGTCCTTTTTATGATCCCCCCTTCTTGACTACGCCAGGTGAGCTAAAAACCGAAAAAAAAGCAATCCGTAACAAAAAGCGACACCCCTGTTACCCACGTCCATGGCTGTGCACATCGTGGCTCGTGCTTGCTGGCTGGGGCAGCATTGATTGAAGTAAGGGGGGGGGCAAATGCACTGATTGTTAGTCACGTGGGCATGCTTATTGCTGTATATGTAGGAGTGGGCACCGCTGGTATGAGGGAGCAACAGCAAAACCTTCCCGGAATCGCAGAAAAAGCTGCAATCGGGAATGCCACAAGAGTGTGCCGGCACGCAAAAAGAAACGTTGCTGTGAAATTCATTACGATTTTCCATGTATATAGTCAGAAGCACGTGGTGATCTATTTATTTTTAGATTGACAATATTTTGACAACGGCGGGTATATACAGGAACATTTTCACAACGGCGTTGTTAAATTTGACAACGGCGGTGCGCCGCAGTGCCTCCTATGCAGAAGAAACCCTGCATTAATGGTCCGGTGTCCGTTGTATATGGCGGTGGCTGGTTCTGTCAGTAAATAGTGCTGGCAATTCCTGACAGCAGCTAGGGTCTTGTTTACTGTTGTCGTAAAATAATATTTCTTCACTGCACATGTAAATACTCTCGTACTACTACGTCTCGTTACATGTAATAAGGTCAGGAGTGTATTTGATACACTCCTGATAAGGTATAACGATCGCAAATAGATTCGTAATCGGTGAGAATTACTGCTTTTCTTATAACACATCTTTGCTCCACTATGCTGTTTTCTTTATTATATTATATTATATATATATATATATATATATATGTTATTATGACCATTAATGACATTAAAGTTGGGAACACTCCTAATGGAGTATCACCCGGGTGTTGAATGAATGAATGAATCAACAGGAATACAATGTTACTACTGATAATTTGTACCACACTGATTATATTGTACGCTGTGGCTATATGCCCGGCAGCCGGCACCCTAACCCTAAACCTAACCTCCTGTTTACTTGAGAAATCACCGAAAATTAAAAACTGCCGGGCATTTAGACGTTTTAGTCTGTATCTCCGGATTGCTTGTGTATACGAGGAAACGATTTCGCACGATGCTAGGCGAATGTACTGTGTACGATTTGAGCTCAAGTTGGATGAGTTACGCGTAGTAAATCGTAGATATTTTAAGGCTAGTAAATGACGAATTTCCCTTGTTTATTGATGTCACACTCCTTCCCTATAATCTACTCCTGATCTGGATATATCTGGATATATCTGGAATATACTGGCTGGATTAAATCAGGAATCCTGTTTATCAATGATCTAATAGAGGAAAATGGTCAATTTTATGAGTATGATCAACTGAAAATGAAATATAATATGGAAACAAGCTACTTAAATTACTTGGGAGTAATAAAAAGTATTAAAACATTTGCTAGAAAAAAAGGAATTATTTTAACAAATTTAAATAAACTGGTTCAACCTATAATACCCACTCAGTTAGCATGGGTCTTAAAGAACAAAAAGGGATGCAAATCTTTTTATAACATATTGATAGCCTCAAAACTAGGTGCAGAAAAATACAGATGGATGACAAAATGGGAGCGAGATTTAAGTGAAAACTTTTCAGCCAGTGAATGGAAAATAATACAAATGGTTCCCTTTAAAAGTACTATAGACTCCAAATATAGATGGTTCCAATACCGTTTAAATCATAGAATTTTAGCTACAAACACCTTTCTACACCAAATAAAAATAACTGATTCTGACAAATGTACTTTCTGTCAACAAGAAAAAGAATCTTTATTACATCTCTTTCATGACTGTACAATAGTAACCAATATTTGGCAACAAATCCAATCATGGATCATTGATAATACAGGTATTAGAATAAACCTAACAAAAAAGAAATGTATATTCGGCAGCTTGGAGAAAAACCAAGAAATAATAAATTTTTTAATTATAGTTATAAAATTTCATATCTATAGATGCAGGTGTCGAAACACTATACCATTTTTGCTAGATATGAAAAGAGAAATAGAATTTATATATAATGTTGAAAAAAATATTGCATTCCAAAATCTCACACTTGAAAAATTTAATAATAGATTGTACTGTAATATCAACATCAAAGGTCAAGCTTTGTGACCCAAAAGTATAAAACCAGGTGCCCTCCCCCATCTTGTTTCTACTCTTCTCTTTCTTTCTTTCTGTATTCTAAATACGTTCAGTCAATAGCAATCTCCTTAAATTTTTAGGCTGATCTCTCTCTCTCTCTCTCTCTTTCTCTCTCTCTCTCTTTCTCTCTCTCTCTCTTTCTCTCTCT
>NW_014577193.1:31287-42782 GCF_000485595.1 Priapulus caudatus | reverse complement strand
GGAGAGAGATCCTTTGCCCTTGGCGCTTGGCTTAAAAGTTATATAGTATATACCTTAGCTTATAGTTACACGACCCTTATTTTACCTCCCATAGTATAACTCTCCTTGATACCTATATCTATAAGAGGGAGGAGCCGATTTTATCTCAGCGCAGCTCGCAAGTTGCTGCATCCACATCTCTCCGTAGCAGCCACGATTCAGATGACCATCTCATCGGCTCGACACCACGAGCAGTCGTCTTCATCGCAACGCGTTCTCGCACGCCGCCGGCACTTTTCTTTGGGCCTTGCGAAGAGAAATATCGACCAGTACTCTATAGACTTCAGTGCGCTCTCTCTCTCGCTCTCTCCTCTCTCTCTCATCTCTCACTCTGCTTCTCTCATCTCGTCTCTCTCTCTCTGTCTCTCCCTCCTCTTCGTCCGGCTCTCTCTCTCTTCTCTCTCTCCTTCCTCTCTCTCTGCTCTCTCTCTTCTCTCTTCCATCTTTCCTCTCTCTCTCTCTCCCTCTCCCTCTCTCTCCTCCTCATCTCTCTCTCTCTCCTGGCTCTCTCTCTCTCTCTGCTCTCTCTGCACTCGCTTCTCTATTCTCTTCGCTGTCGTTGAGTCTGTCTCTCTCACATGATCTGCGCTTCGTCTTCTTCCTCCTCTCTCTCAAACACCGTAAGTTTACCTACAATACCTAAAAAGTGTTATATTTTATAAATTTTCAATTGCGTAAAAATATTCAATAGCAGATTATGAGCTGGACATAAAAAAAATTTTAAACAATCGTGATAGTCACATAAAACCGCGGTATTCCAGTTTTTACGACGCATGGCGGGGTCTGACCGACCACTATACTATGGTAATCAGCTGTAGACCGCCCGTCCGGCCAGCACTAGCCCTTAAACAACAGTTACAAGGGGATTTTTTAGACTATATGCTTTCTAGTCAACTGTCCCGATTTTCTTTGCCAAATTCAACGGCGGCGGCCTACTACCAGCTGGATAGACGAGTATATGCAATGGCTGCAGTGTGTCGGACGCACAGGCCAGACTACCTATACTTAACGACCGGCAGGACGCACAGCAGCTCGTATTCCAACGAAGATGCGGCCGTGTGCCAACTACGCAGCCAAACTTACCCAACGTACCAACGGAGGCATCATGCGAGAATGAGTATTGTCAAAAGGACGGCGAAGGCGATCCTGCCAGATTATGCCAAGAAAAAGAATCGGATTCTCCGCACGTGCGATACACCGAACGGCGCTTCTACGTAGCACACGGGAATATGATACTTTGCAACTACCGCGTTTATGCCTCTATCATGAGTGTACAACGACTAGGAGCCATAACAAGAACAACAACACAGACATACAAGATTCAACTACAAATTTCTCAAACTCAAAATCAGGATGCGCAGTCATCTCGCGCCGTAATTTCAAGCTACCGAACCTCGGACCATTCAGTGAGTCAGACACGCGTTACAGTTCAAACATAACACACGGCGCGCGGACTAGGTAGTTCATGGGGCCTTGAACGTCACACAACCAACGCGCTTCACTAGTCCACAAGCAAGCGATCTTATGATTACCAGGATTTACAGTTTCCCAGCAACAGGTAGAAAGTTTCTCGGTAAGCAGAGACAAGACACGAGGAGGGAACACTATCAGATGTCGGGAGGCTAAGAGGGGTTGCGCCGCCCCTACGTCCGAACGGGGGGGGGGGTTGCAATCACCCGTGTACGTGCCAAGCAAGGGGGTGACAAGGCCCAGGCCATCTGAGCCACGTGATAATGGGTGAGCAAGGGTGGTAGCGGTCAGCAGGGCCTACGTCCACCACGGGTGCGCCCCCCCACAGGCTGCGGAGGTCCACGTTTTTTGGCGGAAAAAATTCAATTTTGAAGTGTCAAAAGTTTAGCACATGTGTACTTTTTTGAGTTCGCTTTTGGCTGCCTGTTTTCAAATCATACTGCCTTCAAACGCGTGAAATGGCAGTTCGTCAGACAGCTAATTTTCAAAATTTCCCGGGTGGGTGTATGCCCCGGACGCCCCTTAGAGACCGCCGCCCCCGCTTGTTTAGGTCCGAATATTTTTTTCTTATTTTTGTTTTTATTTTTATATTTTCTCCACTATTCAAGTTCAATACAAATGCCGATAACATTCCATACAAGTAAAATCATCAAATGACATATATATATATATATAATGTTTTAACAATGACGAATGATACGTTGTAAAAGATTAAATTACTGGAAGCTACTATGGATGGTGTTGCGTTATGTTGAAATAGAGAATAGAGGCTGGATAGATAAATGTTTATGTAGATGAAATAATTGAGTGAGGTTTTAATGAAATATGAGAGAGAGAGAGAGAGAGAGGAGGAGAGAAAGAAATGATAAGACAGAGAGACTCAACGACAGCGAGAGAGAGAGAACGAGAGAGAGAGAGAGAGAGAGAGAGAGAGAGAGAGAGAGAGAGAGAGAGAGCGCGCGCACTGAAGTCTATATAACTGTAATTTTTCTCCTCGCAAGGCAAAGAAAAGTGCCGGCGGGTGCGAAGAAGGTTGCGATGAAGACGACTGCTTCGTGGTCGAAGCCGCTGAGTATGGTCACCTGGAATCGTGGTGCTACGGGAGATGTGGATGCAGCAACTGCAAGTGCGCTGAGATAAAATCGTGTGATGGTGGCTACATCTGCTCACGTCGGACTCCGATAGACGGCTCACAAAAGTTCCGCGCACGCTATTTTTGCAACAAGTTATGTGGCTACTCGTACTGCGACTGCATCTTTAAATGTGATTTCTAGATCAGTCAGCCAGATATCGAGAAATTTATTAATGCCAGTAATTTTCGGAAAGACGTCGATTGCTCGCCTTGTACGAATCTCCTATTTCAAGTAGAACTATGACGTAGTAGCTTCCAACTATTAGCTAGCCCAACTACTATAGCTAGCTACTTCCAAAGACTAGTAGGTTTCAACATGTTCTTATAATAAAACGCGTTTTACCAGCGGAAACAATAATACCAAACAGACTTACATATGTCACAACCAATTTCGTTTCTGATAAGTTCAAGTCGAGTATTTTGTGTATGCGGCATGTTACCGCGTTACTGTGCATTATGCTATTAAATAATAAATGCTTTTGAAAATATTTATTTTCATTCGTACTTTCGTTTTTCTTACTTCTTTTAACCTAAAACTTTCCGAAATAAACGTATTTATAATTATGAAATGGGTAATGGTAATGAAAAAACAAGGTCTTTAATAAGGTCTTAACATCGTCATGACCTTTTAATTTTCAAACTTGGTCGCAATTAAATACTCTGGGTCGTAGCGTACTGCGACTGCTTCACTAAAGCCTCGTCTACACGACGAAATTTAACTCGAGTTAAGCATCTACACGGGGCCTTAACTAGAGTTAAGTTAACTCGAGTTAGCGTTAACTCGAGTTAGCTTAACCTCGCCAGTCGATTGAGGTTAAGCTAACTCGAGTTAGCAAATAGTACATAACTCCACGATAGGCGGCAACACTAGTACGATGTACGTACACACGCACGCACGCACGCACGTTTACTTGCACACACACGCACACACTCATGCACGCACGTGTACGTGCACACGCACGCACGCACGCACGTCTACGTGCGTATGCATGCACGTACGCACGCACGTGTACCTGCACACACACGCACGCACGCACGCACACATGCACACACGTGTATCTGCACAAGCACGCACGCACGCACGAACGTGTACCTGCACACACGCGCACGCACGCACGTGTACATGCACATGCACGCACGCACGCATGCACGCACATGTACGTCCACACGCACGCACTCACGCATGCACGCACGTGTACGTGCACACGCACGTATGCCACGCACGTTTAGGCACACATACGCACGCACGCACGCATACACGAGTGTACTGAATCACGCACGCATCGCTAACGGCGAAGCCTCATGTACTCTACGGCATCATGACCACGCTGCGCGTCAACGCTACGGCACGCACGACGCACGTGTACTGCACAACCGGACGCCACGCCCACATACATGCACCACGTAGTACGGGTGGAATTAACGACACGCAAGCGACGCACGAACGTCTACGTGCACATTCACCGCGCGCAAACACTCATGCACTGCACGCAACACGAGTGTACGTGAACACACACGGACGCCCCACGCATGCACGCAGTGTACGTGGCACTAACGTATGCACGCATTCGTTAACTACACACGCACGCACGACACGCAGTGTTAAGTTCACACGCCACGCACCGCACGCAGGCACGTCAGTGCACATGCACACGCGCGACACAGACGCACGCACGCTACGCACGCAGGTGTGTAGTGGCATCAGACACGGATCGCAGGATCACGCAGTTAGCACAGCACGCACGCACGCATGCGATCACACGTACACACGCACGCACGACGCACGCAACACGCACGTATATGACATGCACATGCGCGCAAGACACGAACGCACGCATGCACGCACGTGTACGAGCACACGCACGCACGCACGCACGCACGCACGTGTACGTGCACACACTCGGACGCACGCACGCATGCACGCACGTGTACCTGCACAAGCACGCTCGCACGAACGTGTACCTGCACTCGCACGCACGCACGCACGCACGCACGTGTACGTGCACACACACGGACGCGCGCACGCACGTGTACGTGCACAGACACGGACGCGCGCACGCACGCACGCACGCACGTGAACGTGCACATGCACGCACTCACACACGCACGCACGTGTACGTGTACATGCACGCACGCACGCATGCACGCACATGTACGTGCACACGCACGCACTCACGCATGCACGCACGTGTACGTGCACACGCACGCACGCACCCACGCACGAACGCACGTGTACGCGTACGCACGCACGCACGCACGTTTACATACACACGCACGCACGTACGCATAATAAATCGGTAATAATCGCTATCGGGTGTTGTCGTATATACGCTACATAATCGCTAACTCGAGTTAACGCTTAACTCGAATTAGCTTAACTCGTGTTAAGGTTCGTCGTGTAGACGAGGCTTAAGTATGGTCAAGTCTAGATCAGTCAGCCAGATGTCGTGTAACTTAATAATGCCAGTAATTATCCAAAAAAGTGGCTTGCGCACCTTTCTCGAATCGCTCATTTAAAGAAGAACTAAAATATAAAATGTTGCTTTATTACACTAATTTTTGTTCTTTATTAGCAATCAGGGGCGTACCTAGGGTGAAATGGATGTATACGCACACAGGCGGGGGGTCAGGGGGTCCTCCCCCAAAATCGCAGGAGATGGTATTTGAGGCACTTTTGAGTAAATGTACAGCCTTCATTCTGACTACAACAATTATCTTTTTAGTATAACTATTCTCTTCATGAGCAACAAGATGTGATCACTAAAGATCACTGTAACTAATCATGTAATTTTCGTTTTATTATCAAGACATGTTGAACTAACGCACATTCTTAAACTCTCTCTTTCTCTCTCTCCCTCTCTGTGTGCGTGCGTGTGTGCGAGCGAGCGAGCGTATGCGCGTGCTGGTGCGTGTGGGCGCGTGTGTGTGCTCAAACACACACATCACTCATTGCACATCACATCAAATCACGGCATTTTTTAAGTCGCGTTCATTATTTAATGTGTAGGGGTGACCACCGCTGGGATGAGGGCGACAGCAAAACTCTTTTTTGGAATTTTGAAAAAGCTGTAAAAGGGTTGTAACCTGTTTTGCCACTCAATTATATAATTTAACCTATGCATCAGGTGACGTTTTGTACCTATGCCGCGCGACTATGTAAAAATATTGTTAGTCCAACAGCCAGCTAGTTAGTCCAGTAGCTAGCCACCCAATACACCCCCCCCCCCTAAATCCGCCACTGATGTAGTAAGCTTGTGAGAAGAGATGTAGAAAGTTTGGACGCCGCGGCGAAATCGGAATGTAGGCCTACATTTAAGTCGATGACGTAACTAATACAGTGGTGCGCCGCGTAGGTGTTATTTGTTTATAAACAATTTAGTCTGACTGACTGACTCTCTCTCTCTCTCTCTCTCGCGCGCGCGCTCTCTCTCTCTCTCTCTCTCTCTCTCTCTCTCTCTCGCTTTCTCTCCTTCTTGCCTTCTCTCTCTCTCCCTCTCTCGCTCTCTCTGCAATAAAAAAATGTTTGGTGAAATGATGTGTAGGTAACTGCGTATCTGCGTTATGGTAGCTACGCACCTGGCAATTATTTAATTAACAAACACGTAATTTTAAAACGTGCCGATTGCTGATCATCCGTATAGCATTTTCACGCAGCAACTTGAATTTGAACAAATTGATCACAATTTCGAATCAAGTTTAGAATCAATGTTGACATCACGTGAATGAATGATCTTGCGAGTGTGTCAGACACAGCTGTCTCATACATTACGTCTCACGTGCGGGTGGCACTGCAATTATACAAAGTAACTCCCGCTGTTTTACGTACTATAGTAGTTAATCAATTCCAATATATCCTCATAGCCATTTCTGACCGTACTACGTTTAACGTTCCCATATATCATTATTAGTATTTCGTCCACTCGATCGGTTTTCGTGTGGCGCCGGTAACCATCGACTGAATAACGCAATGCATTCAAATTGGTAGCAGTTCCTATGTCAGTTTCTCCCATCTGGCTCTATACCATTATTAAGGTTAAAGTAAATGCATTGTTTGTCGGGATAGTACGTGTGCATAAAGTGATTAAAAAAGTCGTAGCCAAGCGCGTAGTGCGCATCGTGAAACGCGACCGCGCTCCTTCGATGATGCGGTGATGCCCCGCCAAAGTTCACACTTATGCTAATGTATAAGGAAGGGGTTTGAGCATCCAAGTGACATGGCGCCAGATGGAAACGACCTAGAGCCCAGACCTAGCATTTAAAAAAGAAGCTGGCAGCCAGGCATGCAGTGTGTGCCTGTGGGGAACGCAGTAACTGGACTACAACGGTAAAAATACATTTATACGTAATTTTTAAAAGTTGTAGATTTATAATGCAACCGCTTTTACACTGAGAACGTACATGTGCTTTATTGCAATTGAAATATACTAGTTTTTAAGGTGCAGCAAATGCGAATGTGTGTTTTAACGCTATGATAAAAACCACACGTGTGAACGAATCGAATGGCTTTTTTTAAGTGCGCATATGACGCGCGTTCGTTTCTTGGTACTTGAATTCTTGACATTTTCAACGCGCTACCCTCCACCCACTAGATAATAGGTTGGTCAATCATATCAATTCTGGCGAATCAAATCGCGCGTAGGGGCCTACGCAGTAAAAAGCAGCAAGTGTATGGTTGGCCATCGTACTCAGAAATAATAATTTGTACTGTGGTAATGCGTAAATTAATCAAACGAATGAATAGGCAATAGCACAGTTCTGTCCCTACACACTTCCATATTACTATATTAGTATATTATATTAAACTCGATTGTTTCTTTATTTGATTTAAGATTTTCTCTCAGTTTTAGGTGTGACAGCACTTGTTTGGTTTAACGATCTTATTGGGGCGTTGTGAGTTGATGCTCATGCGCACACACAGAACTATATAAATACAAGGGTGCGTAAATGAATTGATAGTTTGCAACCTGCGAGTCCTAGTAGAAGGTTCTAGCCTTTGGATAAGCGTGACAACACGTTTCAGATCTTTGTGAACAATTTCTATTTAAGACGAGAATATATAGCAGAAACGGTGTAAAATTCTGACCCTTTTATCGTCATCAAGAGAAGACAATCTGACAATCAATAATCAACTCGCTACGCCGACTTCTTCAAACAGCAGATAGATTTCAGGTGGACCCAAACAATCCTTTTACTAACGTGCCCAACAACCGCTTCAAAACGAGAATATATAGAAAGAAACAAGAAAACGGAGACGCATTCAATATCAACAACGATGAATGGAACCCGATTAGACAACGACAGCAACCCGATCGGTAGTCAAGAGGATATCGCAGACGAGATGGCTCGTAGCAAAGCATATTTTTATCAAATGACAACGTTAGTCAAAGCGCTGGTATTATTGTTCTTTGTCGCGGCCAGTGCAGTCACACTGGTGGGAAACGGTCTCGTGATTATCATCATAGCAAAGATTCGCCGACTGCAGATACCAGCAAACATCACGATCGTTAATTTGGCCTGTTATGACTTCATGATTGGACTCGCACTAATCGCAACCTTTGATGATCATAAACCACTCTTTCGTTGCGTGTCTTTCACGGTCTACGTAGTCACTCTTCTTTACGGGAACATGCTGGGCATTGGACTGTCTACGATCAACAGGTACGTGGCAATCGTACATCCGTTACGCTACAACCAGTTAATGACTGTTAAGCGCACCTGCATTCTCATGGGTTTGTGCTTTCTGTACGCACTTGCTTGGGGTATTGCAGCAGGCATCGATATGACATATAGCTGGAGCCCGCTCTCAGTGTGCATCGTCGACATAGCGCTCTCGTCCGGTTTCGTGGCCGTTCTTGTCAGTCACTATATTATATTATTTATCATCATGACTTACTGCTACACCATCATTGCCAGGATCGCCTGGGACCACACGGTAAGAATGGCGGCAGCAACAGCTGCAGAAAGAGAGGAATTTTCTACTTTCGATGCTATAATGAAGAAGTCAAAGATCATACTTACCGTGGTCGGCACATCGTTTATTCTTCTTGTATCGCATATAATGCACATGGCGCTAAGCCACATCTTTCCGTCAAGTTTCAAAACACTCCGCATTATTCGATTAATTGCACTGATAATGAATTCATTGCTGAATCCAATCATTTACTTCTTCAAGTACAAAGACTTTCGTCAAGCCACAAATGAACTGTTTGGCTGCAAGCCATCCAGTGTTGTACCGTTTCAACCGAACATGGGGTAAAGCATAAATACAACGTAGCACAATATCTCTTCAAAGACAGACGGCCAATAACAGAATTTAAAATTTACAAGATAATCCGCCTCTTAAAACGGTATGACTGTTCTTACACAGTTTTATTTTATGACTAGTCGATAAATTAACCTGAGAGTAACTGTTATTTTCACAAGTGATATGTAGCGGTGTTTGACAATTCCTCTAATAATCTCATAAAATACGACGACATTATTCCAAGAACCGCGGTAATCGTTTATTCTTAACTTAATTAGGTGTGTTGTATGGTGTTATTATATGGCGTAATATAATAGCTATAACCGATGCTCGGTTACAGACGAGCACGATTAATGTTACAGTTTACGGTATATATGCCGAAAATGCCGAATATGCGCTATTACGGGTTGTGACGGATAAATGAGACCAGGAGGGAGAGTATGACACGATCGTAGGATGATGTATCTTACGTTTCCATCGCTGCACTTCCCCACCCCAATGTAACGG
The DNA here is from genome assembly GCF_000485595.1 of Priapulus caudatus. NCBI lineage: Eukaryota > Metazoa > Priapulida > Priapulimorpha > Priapulimorphida > Priapulidae > Priapulus > Priapulus caudatus. The sequence continues at coordinate 33,390 of NW_014577193.1, read as the reverse complement.
AGAGAGGTTGGGATTGGTAGAGAGTGTAACGCCGTAGACCTTGTACTATGTGGGATTGACTCGTTATACGGTGTATACTAGCGGGGCCATACATCGCTGCCTGCCTCACGGTCGATAGTTGTACTGAAACTATTATATTGTTTTAGAGTTGGGAAGTTTTAACAAGGTTCTAAAATTATCAAAAATGTAGAGTCAAGATGTCGTCCTAAAGTTGCATTAGAGTTAAAATTTGTTTTAGATTTAAGAAGTTGTGTTATGCATGAGAAGTTGCTTACGGTTAAAAAGTTGTCATATATTTAGGAAGTTGTCTCATAGTTGAAATGTATTCTAATAATTAAAAAATCTTACAGTTAAAAAAATTTCATATAATCGTTAATTAGTTGTCTTAGAGTTAATATTGCTGTCTATAGTTAAGAAGTTGTCTTAAAGTTATGACGTTGTCTTAGAGTTCATTACTTGTCTTAGTGTGAAAATTGTGGTATTTGAGTAAAGAAGTTGTCTTAAAATTAATAGTTTCTATCAAAGTTAAGAAATTGTCTTAGAATGAAGGTGTTTTCTTATAGTTAAAATGTCGTCATATAGTTAAGAAGTTGTCTTATCGCTAAGGAATATTTTCATAATTAAAGGTCTTACAGGTAAAGAAGTTGTATCAGAGTTAATTAGTTGTTAAAATTAGTAGTTGCTAATAGAGTTAAGATGTTGTCTTAGTGTTGAGAGTACGTTTTTTCACGTTAAAAATATAGTCGTAAGATTTTTCCTAGAGTTACCCTACAGTTACGAAGCTGTCTCAGAGTTAAAAAGCTATATATGAGCTAACACGGTGTCTTAGAGTTTATCTGTCTAACAGTTAGTAGGGGGTTGTGGAGTTGTCACAAAGTTCTGAAGTTGTCTTAAATTAGAGTTGACAAGCTGTCTTACGATCGAGAACTCAACTTGAGACTTGAGAGATCAGATTCATTAAGTTGTTCTGGATCTCAGCAGTTGTCTTGAATATATTAAGAAGTCCTGTTAGAGTTAAAAAGTTGTCTTAGGCATTTCATGTTGACCGTGACTTAAGAATCTGCAGTAGAATTAAGATGTTGTCTTAGGGTTATGATATTGTCTTAAAGTGACGAATTGATGTTAGAGTTCATATTGTGGCATAAATGTTAGTTGTCGATCTAAGTAAGGAAGTTGTCTTGGAGTTAAGAATATGTATCTTTGTGTTCAGAGGTTGTCTTAGAAATGATGTTTCTTGAAATTAGAAAAATGTCTTGGATCGAGTTATGAACTTGTATTAAAGTCATACAAATTTTCTTAGAGTTAAGGAAGTTGTATCGTATGTATCGTATTGTATCGTAAAACGTATGAAAAGATACTGAAGACAGAAAGGAGTCCGATAACAAAATTTCAAATTTACAAGATAATACGCCTTGTAAAACCATGTAAGTTTTGTAGTGCGAAGAATGGTTGAAGTTACCCGCATCCTCCACCAATTGTTGTAGTGCGAAGATGTTGAAAATCTCAAGCAGGATCTTGTAGAGTCGACAGCGTAGCATGCAGTGATGCATCATGACAGCATGCATGCGATCTATGCGCGAGCGTGATTCACCCACGTGTGTGATCCACCCACGAGCGTGTCATCTACCCACGAGCGTGATCTACCCACGTGCGTTATCTACCCACGAACGTGATCTACCCACGTGCGTTATCTACCCACGAGCGTGATCTACCCAGGTGCGTTACCTACCCACGAGCGTGATCTACCCAGGTGCGTGATCTACCCACGAGCGCGATCTACCCAGGTGCGCGATCTACCCACGAGCGTTATCTACCCACGAGCGTGATCTACCCACGAGCGCGATCTACCCAGGTGCGTGATCTACCCAGGTGCGTGATCTACCCACGAGCGTGATCTACCCACGAGCGTGATCTACCCACGAGCGTAATCTACCCACGAGCGCGATCTACCCAGGTGCGTGATCTACCCAGGTGCGTGATCTACCCACGAGCGTGATCTACCCACGAGCGTGATCTACCCACGAGCGTGATCTACCCACGAGCGTGATCTACCCAGGTGCGTGATCTACCCAGGTGCGTGATCTACCCACGAGCGTGATCTAC
>NW_014577193.1:29305-31025 GCF_000485595.1 Priapulus caudatus | reverse complement strand
AAACGAGAGAAAGAGAGAGAAAGAGAGAGAGACAGTGAGAGAGAGAGAGCGCGAGAGAGAGAGAGAGAATGAGAGAGAGAGAGAGAAAGAGAGAAAGAGAATGCGAGAGAATGGGAGAGAAAGAGCGCGCGAAAGAGAGAATGAGAGAGAGCGCGCGAGAGAGAGAGCGCGCGCGAGAGAGAGAGCGCGCGAGAGAGTGAATGAGAGAAAGAGAGAGTGCGAGAGAGAGAATGAGAGAGAGAGCGCGAGAAAGAGAATGAGAGAAAATGAGAGAGAGAAAGAAGGAGAGCGCAAACGAGAGAAAGAGAGAGAAAGAGAGAGAGACAGTGAGAGAGAGAGAGAGAGAGAATGAGAGAGAATGAGAGAGCGCGAGAGCGAGAGAGAATGAGAGAGAGAGAGCGCGCGAGAGAGACTGAGAGAGAGAGAGAGAGCGTGAGAGAGAGAGAATGAGAGCGAGAGCGCGAGAGAGAGAGAATGAGAGAGAATGAGAGAGAGAGAGAAAGAGAGAAAGAAAGTGAGAGAAAGAGAAAGAGAGAGAAAGAGAAAGAGAGAGAAAGAGTGTGTGTGTGTGTGTGTGTGTGAGAGAGAGAGAGAGAGAAGGGGGCGAGAAAAAAAACCAATATCAATTTCGTATACGGATACTCGCAATAACAATTGCCGTGTTTATGCGTTCTTTCCCGTTCTAGACTTGTCGAACCTGTGACCGTCGTCAAAAATAGCTACGACGTCAGTTGTCTAGGATGCTGCATAGCTTTTACGCGCGAAGTATTGTAAACAGTATATACCGTTTAGACTCATGATGGTTATGAATATTTATGATGTTTCTGACAATGTACTACTATACTGGCTCTCAAATATCAATTCATATGATCTCGGTTATTATATGTATCACATTTTACTGCACTTTTAGTTTTGGTTGCCTAGTAGGTGGCACATGTTAAGAGCTAAGATGCTTGTCAATGAGCGATGACCAGAAACGGACAAACATTTTTTGGCTAATTCACAGATCGATAACTCGTTTCTGATTAGCAGCGGAATTCATACATGGTATTCTAGATATCCGTTTTATGTATGCACATGTAGGATAAACAGCTATTCATTCCACGGATGGATGGATCAGGCGCTGTATACCTCCCGCGACCTCACTACATTGCATCTGCCAGGCAAATACTTACAAATAGAGGCTTGCCGCTTCGCGTTCTCTCTCTCTCGCTTGCTCCCCCTCTCTGCCTCTGTCTCGCTATCCGCCTCTCTCGCTCTCGTTTTTTCTCACGCTCCCTGTCCCTTCATCTTTTCCCCACTTTTCTCTGCTCTCTCTCTCTCTCTCTCTCTTTCTCTCTCTCTCGGTCTCTATTATCTATTTAACATTATACTTCAAGAATCACGACAACGCACATTATTATCAAGCATGTAGTAGAAGCGCCGAAGTAACAGATAATTATGCTGTTATAAAACCCCTGATCAACGATTCGAGGTGTCTTAGAGTTAAGAAGTTGTCTTAGAATAAAGATGTTGTCTTATGGTTAAAAAGTTGTCATATATTTAGGAAGTTGTCTCATAGTTAAAGCGTATTCTGATAATTATAGCCCTCCTCAATGCGTAATGCGTGCGCGCGCGTGCCTTTCTGTCCGTCTATCCTTTCATCCGTCCTCTCTCTTTCTCTTTCTCTCTCTCTCTCTCTCTCTCTCTCTCTCTCTCTCTCTCTCTCTCTCTCTCTCTC
>NW_014577193.1:22500-29295 GCF_000485595.1 Priapulus caudatus | reverse complement strand
ACTTTGAAAAAATATTAAGACGGCGCCAAACTACGCTCGGCGCTCTGGCGCTGTTTTTGCTGTCATTACAGTTATCGTCAGTCCACACAGTATAGCTGTCTGCTAATAACTACTAAAACTAGGTGATCAATCACATGACTTGCACATTCCCGAGCTTATATGAATACAGGTACATGTTATTGTTTCCATGCGTATTTGTTGAAATCCGATGTTCATATTATGTAATAACCTATTTTTAAATAGTCTCCCTTATATATTTCCCCCTTTGCCTTGGCCTTGGCTTATAGTTATATAGTATATACTTCATTTAGCTTTATATTACCCCCTTATTACCTCCCTATATATACTCTCTATATACCTATATTATAAGAGAGGAAGAGGCCGATTTTCTGACGCGGTAATCTTCAGAGTCGACGGAGACTTCGCGAGTCTATCGGAGTCGAGGTGAGCAGATGTAGCTACCAATCACACGATTTTATCTCAGCGCACTTGCAGTTTGCTGCATCCACATTCCGCGTAGCACCACGATTTCAGGTGACCATTTTGATCGGCTTCGACCACGAAGCAGTCGTCTTACATCGCAACCTTCTTCGCACCGCCGCACTTTTCTTTGCCTTGCGAGGAGAAAAATATCGACCAGCTATATAGACTTCAGTGCGCGCGCGCTCTCTCTCTCTCTCTCTCTCTTTCTCTCTCTCTCTCTCTCTCCTCTCTCTCTCTCTCTCTCTCGCGCGGCGCGCGCGCTTCTCCCCCCCGCCTCTCTCTCTCTCTCTCTCTCTCTCGCTCTCTCTCTCTCTCTCTCCCTCTCCTCTCCCCCCTCTCTCTCTCTCTTGCACTCGTTCTCATTCGCTCGCTCTCGTTGAGTCTGTCTGTCTCATCATGACTCTCGCTTCGTCTTTCTCCCTCTCTCTCTCTCAAACACTGTAACGCCCTCAACTCAAAGATAGGCTATGCATACAATTACCTAAACAAGTGTTATATTTATAATTTTAATTGCTAAAATATTTAATAGCAGATTATGAGCGGACATAAAAATTTTAAACAATCGTGGATATCACATCAAAACCTATTCCAGTTTCAGGAACGCCTGCGCGGGGTTTGACGACCACTATGTACATCAGTGTGGACCGGCTGCACTAGCCCTTGGCCTTACAACAGTTACAAGGGGATTTTAGATATATCGGCTAGTAACTGTCCCGATTTTCTTGCCAAATTTCAACGGCGGCGGCCTACTACCAGCTGGATAACGAGTATATGGCTGCATGTGTCGGACGACCAGGCAGACGACCTATACCTAGCACCACAAGACGCACAGCAGTGTATTCAACAGAAGATGCCGGTGTGCCAACTACGCAGCCCAATCTACCAGACAGTGCAAGGAGCATCGTGCGAGATGAGTATTGTCAAAAAAGGACGCGAAGCGACTGCCAGATTATGCAGAAAAAGAATCAGATTCTCCGCACGTGCGACACCGACAGCGCTTTACGTAGCACAGGGAATATGAATACTTTCAACACCCGTTTATGCTTACCATGACGTACGTGTACGACGACAGGAGCCATAACAAGAACAACAACAACAGACATAAAGATTCTAAACTACAAATTTTCTCAAACTCAACAGGCTGCGCAGTCATCTCGGCGTATTTCAAGCTACCAACCTACTACGGGGCGCCATGCAGGACAGGGCTCAATTTTGTCTAACAAAACTCAATTCTGTCTCACAAAATTCAATTTTGTGAACACAAACTCAATTCTGTGCAATCCTGTACCACAAAACTCATTTTGTAAACACAAAACTCAATTCTGTCAATCCGGTTCCACAAAACTCAATTTTGTGAACACAAAACTCAATTCTGTCAATCCTGTTCCACAAAACTCATTCTGTCGAACCGGTTCCACAAAACTCAATTTTTAACACAAAATCAATTCTGTCGCAACCGGTTCCACAAAACTTAATTTTGTAAACACAAAACTCAATTCTGTGGAACCGGTTCGACAGAATTGAGTTTTGTGTTTACAAATGAGTTTTGTGGAACCGGTTCGACAGATTGATTTTGTGTTTACAAAATTGAGTTTTGTGGAACCCGTTCCACAGATGAGTTTTGTGTTTTACAAAATTGCAGTTTTGTGGAACGCGTTTGACAGAATTGAGTTTTTTGTGTTCAACAAATTGAGTTTTGTGGGACAGGATTGACAGAATTGAGTTTTGTGTTCACAAAACTCATTTTGTCAAGTTATAGGTACAAAATGCCTGTCGTGCATGGCGCCCAGCGTACCTACTACCATCAAGAGTCAACACAGCGTTCACAGTTCAACATACATAACACTACATACATACTAATACATACATACAATACATACATACATACAGTTCAACATACGTTCAACACGGCGCGCGGGCTAGGTAGTTTCAGGGGCTGACGTCCACCAACGCACACGCCAGCAGGCAGAGATCGGAGGAATTAGCGAAAGGAATTAACAGTTTTCCAGCAACAGGTAGAAGGTAAACCCGGTACCAGAAACAAGCACGGGGAGAGAACTGCTATCAGATGTGGGAGGTAGAGGGGGTTGCCCTACACGTCCCGGACGGGGGGTGCATCACCCGTGTACGTGCCAGGCAAGAGGGGTGACGACAAGGCCCAGGCACCTGAGCCACGTGAAATGGTGAGCCAAGGGTGGTACGGTCAGCAGCCTACGTCACCACGGGCGCTTATATAGCCAGGCCCGTAGGGAAGGGGTGCAACGGGTGCGCCCCTCCCCCACAGGCTGCGGAGGTCTACTTTTTTGCGAAAAAAAATCAATTTTGAAGTTCAAAAAGTTGAGAAATGTCCACGTTTTGAGGTTTGCTTTTGGCTGCCTGTTTTCATATCATACTGCTTTCAAACGCGTGAAATGCAGTCTTAGACAAGCTAATTTTCAAAATTTCCCGGGGGGGAGGGTATGCCCCCGGACCCCCCTAGAGACTGCCGCCCCCGCTTGTTAGGTCCGAATATTTTTTATATTTATTTTTTATTTTTTTTATTTTCTTCACTCATCCATACAAATACATAGATACAAGTACTTACTATTCAAGTTCATACAAATCCATACATTCCATACAAGTACAATTCATACAAATACATATATATATATCAGGAGTAGATAATAGGAAATTATCTACTCCGATTATCAATTCCCTATTATCTACTCCTGATATATATATATATATATATATATTATATATAGTATATATATGTTTGTAACAATGCGAATGATACGTTGTAAAAGATTAATTACTGGAACTAGATGGATGGTGTTGCGTTATGTTGAAATAGAGATAGAGACTGGATAGATAAATGTTATGTGATTAATATAATGAGTGGAGGTTTTAATGAAATATGAGAGAGAAAGAGAGAGAGAGAGAGAGAGAGAGAGAGAGAGAGAGAGAGAGAGAGAGAAGCGAAGAGAGAGAGAGAGAGAGAGAGAGAGAGAGCGAAAGAGAGAGCGAAGAGAGAGAGAGAGAGAGAGAGAGAGAGAGAGCGAAAGAGAGAGAGAGAGAGAGAGAGAGCGCGAAAGAGATCAGCCTAAAAATTTAAGGCGATTGTTATTGACTAAACGTATTTAGAATACAGAAAGAAAGAAAGAGAAGAGTAGAAACAAGATGGGGGGAGGGCACCTGGTTTTATACTTTTGGGTCACAAAGCTTGACCTTTGATGTTGATATTACAGTACTGGGAAGTCTATGACATGATGACCATCTATTATTAAATTTTTCAAGTGTGAGATTTTGGAATGCAATATTTTTTTCAACATTATATATAAATTTCTATTTCTCTTTTCATATCTAGCAAAAATGGTATAGTGTTTCGACACCTGCGATCTATAGATATGAAATTTTATAACTATAATTAAAAGATTTATTATTTCGTGTTTTTCTCCAAGATGCCAATTATACATTATTTTTTGTTAAGTTTATTCTAATACCTGTATTATTAATGATCCATGATTGGATTTGTTGCCAAATATTGTTACTATTGTACAGTCATGGAAAGAGATGTAATAAAGATTATTTTTCTTGTTGTCAAGAAGTACATTTGTCAGAATCAGTTAGTTTTATTTGTGTAGAAAGTGTTTGTAGCTAAAATTCTATGATTTAAACGGTATTGGAACCATTTATATTTGGAGTCTATAGTACTTTTAAAAGGAACCATTTGTATTATTTTCCATTCACTGGCTGAAAAGTTTTCACTTAAATCTCGCTCCATTTTGTCATCCATCTGTATTTTTCTGCACCTAGTTTTGAGGCTATCAATATGTTATAAAAAGATTTGCATCCCTAATACCATGCTAACTGAGTGGGTATTATAGGTTGAACCAGTTTATTTAAATTTGTTAAATAATTCTCTTTTTTTTCTAGCAAATATGTTTAATACTTTTTATTACTCACAAGTAATTTAAGTAGCTTGTTTCCATATTATATTTCATTTTCAGTTGATCATGCTTATAAATTAGATCATTGACAAACAGAATTCCTGATTTAATCAGCCAGTATATTCCAGATATATCCAGATATATCCAGCCAGCCAGCGTGATCCAAAGTATTCTACATTTGTTTAGAAATGTCAAGCGATTTTCGTTAGAGCTGTATATTCGAACTAGCCCAATTCTCCTAGCTTCGGATCACTGAGCGAACGAACTCGCAATCGACACTTACAAAATATCCACGGCTGCCGGGCACGGTCTTCCGATTTCTTAAATGCGCGGCAGTTTTTAATTTTCGGTGATTTCCCAAGTAAATAGGAGGGTTAGGGTTAGGGTTAGGGTGGGCCGGCTGCCGGGCATATAGCCACAGCGTACAATATAATTACAACATTCAGCATTTATTCATTTTTAATTACATTCTATCTCTATCTGTAGTAGGGCATTATTAATGAGCATGTTAATTATTATATTTATTGTCGTTTATGTAGACTTCCTTTTACTTTTACTCCCAGCACAATTACTTAGCTATCATTCTTAGCCTATGCACCAGTATACAGCAACTACCGTATACTAAACTGCAAGTCTAACTTCCGGTCAGAGTAGCGTTTACACCCCCATGTCGTGAGTTTGGTTAATGTGGGGGTACAGTTTTAAAAATTTACAGAGGTCTTCTTGAGGGTGTTGTCAACTAATTTCTAGCAAGAAAAGGGTCATTTGTTGTCGCAAAGGCGCGACAGTATTAATACGTCGTTTCACCCAGCAACCTCACCTTGTTTTGACGATTTCTCATGATTTCACGGCTCGCGTATTTCACGCGATTTTAGTTACCATTTATGTCTGTTTGAGAGAGAGAGAGAGAGAGAAAGAGAGAGAGAGAGAGAGAGAGTGAGTGAGAGAGAGAAGGAGACAGAAAGAGAGAGAGAGAGAGAGAGAGAGAGAGAGAAAGAGAAAGAGAGTGAAAGTGAGAGAGAGTCAGAGAGTGAGAGACAGAAAGAGAGTGAGAGAGTGAATGAGGTAGAGAGAGAGAGAGAGATGAGAGACGAGAGAGAGAGATGAGAGAGATGGAGAGTTAGAGAGAGAGAGAGAGAGAGAGAAGAGAAGAGAGAGAGAGAGAGAGATGGATAAGTAGCGAGCGTGGTCTACCCAGGTGGGTGATCTACCCACGTGCGTGATCTACCCACGAGCGTGATCTACCCACGAGCGTGATCTACCCACGAGCGTGATCTACCCACGTGCGTGATCTACCCACGAGCGTGATCTACCCAGGTGCGTGATCTACCCACGAGCGTGATCTACCCAGGTGCGTGATCTACCCACGTGCGTGATCTACCCAGGTGCGTGATCTACCCACGAGCGTGATCTACCCAGGTGCGTGATCTACCCACGTGCGTGATCTACCCACGAGCGTGATCTACCCACGAGCGTGATCTACCCACGAGCGTGATCTACCCAGGTGCGTTATCTACCCACGAGCGTGATCTACCCAGGTGCGTGATCTACCCACGAGCGTGATCTACCCACGAGCGTGATCTACTCACGAGCGTGATCTACCCACGAGCGTGATCTACCCACGAGCGTGATCTACTCACGAGCGTGATCTACCCACGAGCGTGATCTACCCAGGTGCGTGATCTACCCACATGCGTGATCTACCCACGAGCGGGATCTACCCACGAGCGTGATCTACCCACGAGCGCGATCTACCCACGAGCGTGATCTACTCACGAGCGCGATCTATGCGTAGCGGGTAGAACACGCATGATGCGACGCGTGTTTATCGCAAGTAAACCGCGTCAACTCGCGACACCGTTTAGGTGCGACGACATCTGTCGCGAAGTCATGAAGTCACGCGCGCCATGCCGTCACGCGCGCCATGCCGTCACGCGCGCCATGCCGTCACACGCGAGCCATGCTGTCACGCGCGCCATGCCGTCACGCGCGCCATGCCGTCATGCGCGCCATGCCGTCACACGCGAGCCATGCTGTCATGCGCGCCATGCCGTCACGCGTGCCATGCCGTCATGCGCGCCATACCGTCATGCAAGCCATGCCGTCACGCGCGCCATGCCGTCACGAGCGTGATCTATGCACGAGCGTGATCTAACCACAAGTGTGATATATTCCGACACGAATAGAATCTAGTCCGCCACTTAACGGATTCATTCCCGAATCTATTCCACACGAATGGTATCTATCTATTCCACACGAATGGTATCTATCTATTCCATATGAATTGTATCTATCTATTCCACACGAATGGTATCTATCTATTCCACACGAATGGTATCTATCTATTCCACACGAATGGTATCTATCTATTCCACACGAATGA
>NW_014577193.1:8439-19867 GCF_000485595.1 Priapulus caudatus | reverse complement strand
GGGGGTGTAAACACTACTCTGACCGGAAGTTAGACTTGCAGTTGTAGTATACGACAGTTGCTGTATACTGGTGCATAGGCTAAGACTGATAGCTACGTAAGTGTGATGGGACTAAAAGTAAAAGCAAGTCTACATAAACGACAATAAATATAATAATTAACATGCTCATTAATAATGCCCTACTACAGATAGAGATAGAATGTAATTAAAAATGAATAAATGCTGAATGTTGTAATTATATTGTACGCTGTGGCTATATGCCCGGCAGCCGGCACCCTAACCCTAACCCTAACCCTCCTATTTACTTGGGAAATCACCGAAAATTAAAAACTGCCGGGCATTTAAGAAATCGAAGACCGTGCCCGGCAGCCGTGGGATATTTTGTAAGTGTCGATTGCGAGTTCGTTCGCTCAGTGATCCGAAGCTAGGAGAATTGGGCTAGTTCGAATATACAGCTCTAACGAAAATCGCTTGACATTTCTAAACAAATGTAGAATACTTTGGATCACGCTGGCTGGCTGGATATATCTGGATATATCTGGAATATACTGGCTGGATTAAATCAGGAATTCTGTTTGTCAATGATCTAATTTTATAAGCATGATCAACTGAAAATGAAATATAATATGGAAACAAGCTACTTAAATTACTTGGGAGTAATAAAAAGTATTAAAACATTTGCTAGAAAAAAAAGAGAATTATTTTAACAAATTTAAATAAACTGGTTCAACCTATAATACCCACTCAGTTAGCATGGGTATTAGGGATGCAAATCTTTTTATAACATATTGATAGCCTCAAAACTAGGTGCAGAAAAATACAGATGGATGACAAAATGGGAGCGAGATTTAAGTGAAAACTTTTCAGCCAGTGAATGGAAAATAATACAAATGGTTCCCTTTAAAAGTACTATAGACTCCAAATATAGATGGTTCCAATACCGTTTAAATCATAGAATTTTAGCTACAAACACCTTTCTACACCAAATAAAACTAACTGATTCTGACAAATGTACTTTCTGACAACAAGAAAAATAATCTTTATTACATCTCTTTCATGACTGTACAATAGTAACCAATATTTGGCAACAAATCCAATCATGGATCATTAATAATACAGGTATTAGAATAAACTTAACAAAAAATAAATGTATAATTGGCATCTTGGAGAAAAACCACGAAATAATAAATCTTTTAATTATAGTTATAAAATTTCATATCTATAGATGCAGGTGTCGAAACACTATACCATTTTTGCTAGATATGAAAAGAGAAATAGAATTTATATATAATGTTGAAAAAAATATTGCATTCCAAAATCTCACACTTGAAAAATTTAATAATAGATGGTCATCATGTCATAGACTCTTCCCAGTACTGTAATATCAACATCAAAGGTCAAGCTTTGTGACCCAAAAGTATAAAACCAGGTGCCCTCCCCCCATCTTGTTTCTACTCTTCTCTTTCTCTCTCTCTCTCTCTCTCTCTCTCTCTCTCTCTCTCTCTCTCTTTCTCTCTTTCTCTCTCTCTCTCTCTCTCTATCTCTTTACGCTCTCGTCTTTCGTTTTTCTTTCTCTCATCTCTCTCCTCTCTCCTTGTTTCGGCTCTATCCGGCTTCTCTCTCTCTCCTTTTCGTCTCTTCTCTCTTTCTCTTTCTCTCTTATATTCAGTATAAAGTCCTTATTATAATCATCACATAACATTTAGTCTATCGGTTTATCTATATTTAAATAAGGAACACCATCATACTAGTTCCAGTAATTTAAATTCTTTTTACAACGATATCATTCGCATTGTATAACAACATAATAACTATTATAATTATACTAATAAATATACTATATATATATATACATCCAGGAAGTAGATAATAGGCGAATTGAATTAGATCGGTCGATATTCACAACCGATACGATAAATATTTTTTATTATAGCATTAGCTACTAGATATAATATAATTTATTTGTATGATTGTATTTGTTAATTAGATTGTTGTATGAACTTGAATAGTATATACTTGATTAGTATTTTGTATGGATGAGTGAAGAAATAAAAAAATAAAAATAAATATAAAAAATATTCGACGACTAACAAGCGGGGGCGGCAGTCTCTAGGGGTCCGCCGGGCATACCTCCCCGGGAAATTTTGAAAATTAGCTTGTCTAAGACTGAATTTCACGCGTTTGAAAGCAGTATGATATGAAACAGGGCAGCAAAAGCAAACTTCAAAACGTGGACATTTCTCAACTTTTTGAAACTTCAAAATTGATTTTTTTTCGCAAAAAAGTAGACCTCGGCAAGCCTGTAGGGGAGGGGCGCACCGTTGCACCCCCTTCCTACGGGCCTGGCTTATATAAGGCCCGTGGTGACGTAGGTGCTGACGTACCACCTTGCTCACCATTTCACGTGGCTCAGGTGCTGGGCCTTGTCGTACCCCTCTCTGCGTGGCACGTACACGGGTAGTGCACCCCGTCCGGACGTGTAGGGCAACCCCTCTACTCCCACATCTGATAGCAGTTCTCTCCCGTGCTTGTTTCTGGTCCGGGTTTACCTTTCTACCTGTTTGCTGGAAAACTGTTAATTCCTGTAAATCATACGATCTCTTGCCTGTGGCGTGTGGTTGTGTGACGTCAGCCCCTGAAACTACCTAGCCGCGCGCCGGTGTTTGAACTGTATGTTGAACTGTATGTATGTATGTATGTATGTATGTATGTATGTTAGTATGTTGTATGTATGTTGAAGCTGTAACGCTGTGTCTGACTCTTGATGGTAGTAGGTACGGGGCGCCATAGCAGGACAGGCATTTTGTACCTATAAACTTGACAAAGGAGTTTTGTGAACCACAACTCAATTCTGTCAATCCTGTCCCACAAAACTCAATTTTGTGAACACAAAACTCAATTCTGTCAACCGGTTCCACAAAACTCAATTTTGTAACACAAAACTCAATTCTGTGGAACGGTTCACAAAATCATTTTGTAAACACAAACAATCATTCTGTCGAACGGTTCCACAAAACTCAATTTTGTAAACACAAAACTCAATTCTGTCGAACGGTTCCACAGAATTGAGTTTTTGTGTTACAAAATTAAGTTTTTGTGAACCGGTCGACAGAATTGAGTTTGTGTATAAAAATTGAGTTTTGTGGAACGGGTTCGACAGAATTGATTTTTGTGGAACAGGATTGACAGAATTGAGTTTTGTGTTCACAAAATTGAGTTTGTGGAACGGCATTGACAGAATTGAGTTTTGTGTTTACAAATTGAGTTTTGTGGTACAGGATTGACAGAATTGAGTTTTGTGTTCACAAATTGAATTTTGTGAGACAGAATTGAGTTTTGTTAGACAAAATTGAGCCTGTCTCGTGGCGCCCGGTAGTAGGTTGGTAGCTTGAAATACGCCGAGATGACTGCGGACCTGATTTGAGTTTGAGAAATTTGTAGTTAGAATTTATTGTCTGTTGTTGTTGTTCTTGTTATGGCTCCTGTCGTCGTACACGTACGTATGAGTAAGCATAAACGGGTGTTGAAAGTATTCATATTCCCTGTGCTAGCGTAAAGCGTCTGTCGGTGTCGCACGTGCGGAGAATCGATTCTTTTTCTGCATAATCTGGCAGTACGCTTCGGCCGTCCTTTTTGAGAATATCATGTCGCACGATGCTCCTTGCACTGTTGGTAGATTGGCTGCGTAGTTGGCAGCACCGGATCTCTGTGAATACACTGTCTGTGCGTCTTGTGGTGCTAGGTATAGTGTGTCTGCCTGGTCGTCGACACATGCAGCCATATACTCGTTATCATGCTGGTAGTAGGGCCGCTCGTTGAATTTGGCAAGAAATCGGGACAGTACTAGCCGATATATCTAAAATCCCCTTGTAACTGTTGTAAGCACAAGGGTAGTGGCAGCCGTCCACACTGATGTCCATAGTGGTCGTCAAACCGCGCAGGCGATTCCTGAAACGGAAATAGGTTTTGATGTGATTCACGCATGTTTTAAAATTTATGTCGCTCATAATCTGCTATAAATATTTTGAGCAATTAAATTATAAATATAACACTTGTTTAGGTAATTGTATGCATAGCCTATCTTTGAGTTGAGGCGTTACAGTGTTTGAGAGAGAGAGAGGGAGAAAGACGAAGCGAGAGTCATGGATGAGACAGACAGACTCAACGAGAGCGAGCGAATGAGAACGAGTGCAAGAGAGAGAGAGAGGGGGAGAGGAGAGGGAGAGAGAGGAGAGAGAGCGAGAGAGAGAGAGGAGAGAGAGAGGCGGGGGGGGAGAAGACGGCGCGCGCCGCGAGAGAGAGAGAGAGAGAAGAGAGAGAGAGAAAGAGAGAGAGAGAAGGAGAGAGAGAAGAGAGAGAGCGCGCGTCGCAGAGAGTCTATATATAGCTGGTCGATATTTTTCTCCTCGCAAGGCAAAGAAAAGTGCCGGCGGTGGCGAAGAAGGTTGCGATGAAGAGGACTGCTTCGTGGTCGAAGCGATGAGAATAGGTCACCTGAAATCGTGGTGCTACGGGAGATGTGGATGCAGCAACTGCGAGTGCGCTGAGATAAAATCGTGTGATGGTGGCTATACATCTGCTCACCTCCGACTCCGATAGACTCGGAAGTCTCCGTCGACTCTGAAGATTACCGCGTCAGAAAATCGGCCTCTCCTCTCTTATAATATAGGTATAAGAGAGTATATATAGGGAGGTAAATAGGGGGTAATATAAAGCTAAAGGGAGTATATACTATATAACTATAAGCCAAGCCAAGGCAAAGAGGGAAATATATAAGGGAGACTATTTAAAAATAGGTTATTACATAATATGAACATCGGATTTCAACAAATACGCATGGAAACAATAACATGTACCTGTATTCATATAAGCTCGGGAATGTGCAAGTCATGTGATTGATCACCTAGTTTTAGTAGTTATTAGCAGACAGCTACTGTGTGGACTGACGATAACTGTAATGACAGCAAAAACAGGCAGAGCGCGAGCGTAGTCTGGCGCCGTCTTAATATTTTTTCAAGTTTTTATACGCAATCGTGAGAGAAGTGATCCAGACTACATTTGGTAATTAAGTGATGAAAATTGAATGATGAAATTAAACCTCAAATCATCTTTGAATTTTGAGACAAATACAGCGTGGGGTATTTGTGTCAAATTTCAAAGATCTTAATAAACATTTAAAAAATAAGTTAAAAATTGAATGATGAAGAAATGAACAATACCAGAAGTAGATAATAGGGTAAGTAGACCTATTATCTACTTCTGATAATACGAACCATCAAATAATAAATTGAAGATTAAAATTGTGAATTGAACTATAAAATAAAAAATTAAATCATGAAATGGACAATTGAATCATGAAATGAACAAATGAATTGCATGTTTGAATTGTCGAATCAAGTGATAAAATTATGAATCGACCACTCATATCATCTTCAAATGAATTTTGACACAAATCCCCTTCCATATACACACGCCCTCTCGCTAACCTTCTCTCCACGTACGTAGAATAGTACGGACGCCCGTTGGTGCCACGGTGGATATATTTTTCTTGTAAGCGTTTATCTGGCGGCCGCCACTTAATTTATCTATCGGCCGCCACCCTGAACCTTGGTCTCTTTCGGGTGCCTTCCCTCGAAATTTCAAGCCATAAAATCAGGCAAAAATGAATGATTTTAACATTGCACGTTTGTACTTGCCTATATGTGTGATAGGTAGAAAACTGCTCGGGAATACGTTCATTCAAAGCTTTTAGATTACAACGTGAAAGTGTCGGGTCGAATGTTTCAAACAGCGTTTACTTTTGCCGCTCTGTGGCGATGTTGTGACGTATTACGTTGTCATCAATCAATGAGCCTTAGCTCTAGTACTATAGCCCGCGTACAGTTGCCGCAGGCCTGTGGCAACTGTACGCGGGCTATAGTATTAGAGCTAAATGAGCCTATACACAGAACCGCCATTATACAGAACCGCGACGAAAAGCGATTTTCGAGTTGTGTTTTCGTTGAGCAAATATAGACTTGATACATATATTTACAGTTTTATTTTCAAAGCTAACGTTCAGTTAAAGTGTAGTGAGTTATTTAACTACGTTTTTTGCAGTGGTTTGTTGCAAAATGTGCGTGGGAAGACATCTTTAATTACAGTATCTGGCGGCCGCCACATAATTTATCTGGCGGCCGCCACTTAATTATCTGGCGGCCGCCACATAATTATACCGCCCATAGCTGTGTAACGTTGGAATGAGCGTTCATGTAGAAATGATGTAGAAACAGATCCAAATCCAGAACTTGTGTGGTAAACTGTATAACTTTTAATATCTTACACTGTGTAGCCACCTCATCAGACAATCGCACAAACAGACAAAGACCCGCGCACACGCGCGGTCGCACGTGCGCGTACTCTCGCGACCAGCACCCAGAATCTCCAATCTCCCATCCCTTCCTATTACATCTCTCCCTATATATTCGCTCAAAACTCCCTACATCTTGAGCGCACATGTCACCCGTCTTGTCCAGTTCCAACCGTTTCCCTCATTTCACAATCACCCTAGAAACTGCCTAACCTAGAACCCGCTTACCCAACTCCCCGTAACATCAATGCTGCCGCCCAATATCCGCGACGTTATGTCTAGCTAGAGACTATATGGCTAAAACAACTACCAGTCTATCTCCACTCGACTAATTCATGTAACGCGTATAAAATAGACGTTTACAGCTGTGCGTATACGAATACGCGTTAGTATGCGCAATACCGCGCGTGCATAGTTTCGAATTAATTAAGCTAATCGCGCTTCAATAAACTCAGTCTTCACACAAATTATAGCTATGACATGTGTCGATCATAGCTAGAAATGTAACTCCACTTGTTCGCGAGATATGATAGTTAGTACACTTTCCTACCGCCCATAGCCGCGCGTATAGGTATATTAGGCTATGTGCGATACCGCGCGTGTATATGTGTTAATTAATTAAACTAATCGCGCTTCGTTAAACTCAAGACTCACAGAGATCATAGAAATCTGCAGGTACATGAAAACTCATACAGGAGAGTACCCATATAAATGTGATGTATGTAAAGCAGCTTTCATGATATCAAGCCATTTGAAATTGCATCTCCTATCCCGCACAGGTGAAAACCCGTATAGATGTGATTTATGCAATGCAGCATTCATGAAATCGAGCAATCTGAAGTTACAATAAACCAAATATGAACGAGCGTACAACTCGTTAAGTAATGTGGATTCTGTTTTGCGTTGCACGTCATCACAACGTAACACACGTAACTTAGAATTCGCATGGGCATTAAACCAGGTGAATATAATCTGTCTAGTGCAGCGTTTAAATGTAAAAATTCAGTAAATCAGATGGTGTTATCAAGTAGGTAATATTACTAAAAACGTTTATGTGGTAACACACACACACACACACACACACACACACACACACACACACACACACACACACACACACACGACACACACACACNGTTTGCGATAACGTTATACCAACCTAACGTTATAATTACGAAATTTGTGTTCGGATTTTATACGTTTTATAACCGTTAAAAAATAACGTTTTTGCTACGTACTAAAATACTTGAAAGTATACGTTATTGTGCGTGGTTTCTGATACACGGTATAAAAAAACGATCACAATTACTCGTTAATATTAACGTTGTATTTACGTTACTATTAACGTTTTTTTCTTTTTTTTACTTAAATAATACGTTATTGAAGCGTGGTTATGATAACGTTAAAAAACTCCGAACAATTACGTTAAATATAACGTTTTGTATTTTACGTTACTATTTAGCGTCTATTATATTGTATATATATCTATATTTATATATATATATATATAAACAAACATACTAAACAAAATCAGTGTTTACGCTGAGCTGAGCATATCTACACGTAGTGGAAGATTAATATTTACGACATACTAGAAACTGCTGCACATACCGCGGAGTATGCAATCAAGCCACATTTTCTAAAAGTAAAATACGTTTAATCCAGTTTAAAAAATATAACTTCAATTATAAACGACATGATTAAACTATATATATTATATAATATATACAAATATATTAATATATATATATATTATTTTCAAGATCAACATCAAAACATCAAAGACTTGTAAATTTATAAATGAATATTGAGCCAAAACATAACCTTAAAATAACGTTATGTGAACGTTTTTGTGTTAGCAGGGTATCTACATCATGTGTGATATCCATTTGCATCAAACGTTGGCATATCCCTTCACGGACAGCCTCCAAACATTGAGTTTGGTCCCAAAAGGTGTTAAATCCATTAGAAGATATTTTAGTAATGTTCTCTTTGCCTGAAACACAGTTTTTTCACTCTAATATTTTAAGTGAATGGTACTTAGCATTTGCATAAAACACACCTGAATGAAATCTAATGTACATGATTGATTTTTAATTAATTTTAGTTTTTTAATGAAATTTGGATTTAGCGAATTTAAGAAAAAAAATTAAAAACTTATCAAAATATAAAAACTAGTGATCAGGAAGACCAATGAAATGACTCTGGTGAAGATTGATTATATCATTGTTGAGCACAATGAGGATGTATGGTGAACATTTTACCTAATTACTGACTCGCCACTGTAATATCCATTGACCAGTTTTCTTGGTTTTGTAACAACTCAAACTGTAAAATATGTTTATTAAACATTGAGTAAGCTTTAATAACATTGTTATGTGTTATAAATTACTTCTGTTTGGTGTTAGTTATTAGTGTTTTATTTTTATTTTGACGAGTTTTTAATTTTTGTTTCCAAAAGGCACTAAATCGTAATTTTATTAAAAAACAAAAATTAATTAAAAATCAATTATGTACACTAGATTTCATTCAGGTGTGTTTTCATGCTTAGTACCATGCACTTCAAACATTAGAGTGAAAAAACTGTTCCAGGCAAAGAGATCATTACTAAAATGAAAATGTGATGATATCTTCTAAAGTACAAAAGTGGACTTAACACCTTTTGGAAATCAGCTCTTCATATATATGTCGCATTACAATTAACTTATTGTGTAAGCCTTTGGTGCGATGTAAGCGGGTGTCTTCTAGTGAATATTAGGAAGAGACAAGCCTGAAGAAAAACAATTTTGTAATTCGTATGAGCAGAATAATCAGCTCCAGTAGATATTATTATATTTCCTGTGTATGCGTAAGGTGTATTGTATAAGCTGTGTTACTCTAGTCCTACGATTTTATAAGGTAAAATAGACGGTACCAATGTGTGCTTATGAATTTACTGTGTTGCTGGATAATATAAAAAAAAACATTAATTTCAAACTCAGGAATACAATTTTATTGTTGGAACTTCAAAATTAAATTCTATCAAAATATTACATGTTTCGTGCAGTAATTGTCTACTGTAAGCAGAAGTCTGCGTAAACAGCAAGTATTGCATACTCGCATATCTCTAAACATTCGCATCTACTCATTAGTTCTACTAAATCTACTAAATCTACTAAATGGTTCGCATACGCCGTCGACTGCAAAGAAGTATCGGTTGGTAGCCGCAAGTGATTAAGTGATTGTTGTTATGTAACAGGACTTCGGCTCATTCTTAAACGGTGCGTATATAAGCTGTGGCAGTAAGAGGGGCAACTCCGTAGTCGTAAATCGTCGTTGGTAGCCGACAATATCATGAGATGTGTCGCTTAGTGTACGATCTGACGTCTTCCCGCCGGACAGTGAAGGTCGAAGGGTCAATGTTTTCAAGCAACTCTTCCTTCGACGTCTGCGCGGCGCGTGGCAACGTCCGTGGACGTCGAACGGCTTACTCAGTAGCGCAGCCGAGGCAGCTGCAGCTCAGCGGGTTTCTAGAATGCGAGAGATCGCGAAAGACATGCGTAAAGATGAGGCCTATACTAATAGTTCTCAAGCTTTCCTGAACCGCGGTGGCAAGTAGAAGCACGTTGTTGCACGTGCGGCGTCCGGAATGCTCTCGCTATGAACTCTTCGACAAACGCTGGTATTTCTGTCTGCTGCGCGGGGGAGGGGGGGGGGGGGTGAGATGCTGGCGGCACCTTGGTTGTATGTAGTACTTAATTTATAATGTCATACATATATGTATGTATATGAATAAGTTATGTATATATATATATCACCAGGCTTTTCATACATTCTCGTATTATTTAGGCGATTCAGGAACATTCGGGAACGTCTAAGAAGTATACCGGATATGTCGGTGTATATGCTCCAGCTCTCCGGATAAAGCGAGAGATCAAATATGTCCTGCTCCAGATGGCTGAGCTTGTTGTAGAAAAGGTACACTATACTTAATCGGGGCAGTCCGTGGAAGGCTCCTACCTCGATCGTCTCCAGGTCGAAATTAGCGATAATGTCAAGCATCTGTGCAATAAATACCAGATAATTATTGAACGGAATAGGTAAACATTATGGAGCGTTGCGGTAACAGAGTGCAGCCTATATAACTATTTTTTTGTCGAAACTACTAAACGTTTCTATATCAGAGCTGTCGGAAGACAGCACACGCTGACGAGGTTATTCATATGCTGCGTAACAAAACCTCACAATTAACTGATTTCGCAATAGCTTATTAAAATCCACAGTGAGGATTCATTGTACTAGTACCCATTGGTAAACTCGCAAATTTGTTTAATCCGGATTAGATCGCAACTTGCCTCTAGCTTGTTTAATCCCGCGAATGCTCCGGCTTTAATAGAAGTTAGCTTGTTCTTAAATAGTTTCAAGAAAGTAATGCCGTCTGTGTTTTCGAAGGCCCCTGCATCGATGCGGCCGATGCTATTGTATTCTAGATCAAGATTGGACACTTTTCTCAATCCGGAGAAGGTGCCCGCTTCGAGAGCGTGCAGATTATTGTATTCCAGCATCATCGTGTAGAGTTGTCCCATTTCGGCAAAGAGCCCCGGTTCGATGAACCCGATTTTGTTATGCGACAAGTCCAAGTACTGAAACAGTTTAGGGATGAAATCGGCTTAGGACAGGACAATGGTGCAGTAGCCACTAATGTTTTAAAATGCGAGTGTGAGATTGCGGTTGGACAAACGATAGAAATGGCATCACGCGATCGTGGGGTGAAACACTGCGTAATAAACACACTGTGAAGTTACTAACACTCTCATGGCAGCTCATGGCCGTTAAATGAATGTGTACCTCTAGTGTTGATAGACCTTCCAGCGCGTTGGGTGCAATGGTAGTAAGCGAGCCGAATTCTAGAAAGAGCCTACGTAGTCGCGTGAAGGGGGAGAATATTCTGTTAGGCAGCGTGGTGAAGCGATTGTAGCTGAGATGCAGATATTCTGAAAATAATGATAGAAATTATCATCCGTGTCACATCGAGATTCGCCTGAAATGATTGTCATCTATCTTTACTCCTTATTTTTTTTCATCAGGACAGAGCTCTCT
>NW_014577193.1:5758-6992 GCF_000485595.1 Priapulus caudatus | reverse complement strand
AAAAAAGTGCGTCAGGGATTGTTATTAAGTGCCGTATTTTATGAGTTATGTCTCTTTATTCGCAAAGATTTTTAATTCAAACGTGCAACTTGAATTTTAAGCAGTTTTTTTTACTCAGTAAATATGAAACTTAAAGAAAAATCCTGATGTACTATTTTGGTACATATTGTGTTTAACATGTGGCGAAAATTTTGTATCCTCACTCTTTCTGGTAATTGAGAAATATTCAAAATACCATTTTTACATAAAAAATCAAAATTTTTGTGGTAACATAATTAGGTGCTGGAAATTTCATGAAATTTTTTGCCTTGACCATAGAGATATATCTCCTCTATAAATAAAACAAGTGAGTTATTCGATTCATTCGTCAATAAACGTTTAATCTTTATTAGAGCAATACCCGTGCAAAAGGTTGAGAGTATCCTTAACGCTATCGCAAGGAAGTGGTGTATTCTATTCACCATATTGTAAGTAATCAGTGTATTCTGTTAATCCTAATGTGAGGAATCAATGTATTTTGTCAACCCTATTGTGAGCGAGTGGGAAGTGACCAAGGGTTCTCGTGAGCTTATACACTGTCTATGTCAGTTCTCACTGTGATCTCTTGCGTTTATAGAATGTCACCTTATAGCTTTTTTAACGCCGAGCTGTTCTTCTTTTACTGTGAGTGAGTTTAAGGCGTGAGATCAAGCAGCTGCTAAGGCAACATAGCATGAACTAACTCGATGTGTCTAAGAACCAGTGCAGGCATGGTTTCCTACAAACCTTACAATTTCCTTAAATTTAGGTGCCGAATAATACCGTTAAAAATATGCATCTCTATCATTTCTTATATATCATAATCTTCTATCATTCTATTGCCGTATCCCTAGCATATGGTTATGAATGTGAACATGTTTCAACCAGACACTCGTGTCAGTTTATTCATAGTCGAACGTCACAGGCGGGAAGTTGATCAGCTGATACGTAGCAACGATAGATATCGCTATGCAGCCTACTGTGGCGTGAGACCGTCTGCATCTGTGCCAAATTTTTAAATAATGTGGGGACGTTATGATATCTATCGTTTATCTGGTGTTCAGTTCGAGCGCTAAATATTTAATCTCATATTTAACATTGATATTCTTATCATTTACTCCACCCTTAACGCTATTCAGCCTATTGTGGCGTGAGACCGTCTGCATCTGTGACGGCGCATGAAGGCGCAAATGTTACAAACAAGCTCAAGGTTCAT
>NW_014577193.1:1078-4973 GCF_000485595.1 Priapulus caudatus | reverse complement strand
TTGATGATTGATGATTGGTGATATATTAATTGATGATATTGATGAGGATATTGATATTGATCAGGATTTGTGGAGTAGATTGAGCCCATGAGCGAGAGCGTCATCTGTCGTGGAGTTTGGGGGAGAACACCTTGTTTGTGGTGGTGGCGGATTCTCTATGCGGAATCATCTAATGCTCACCTTTGGGCCTATGTAAAATTCTTTAATTGTTTAAATCATAATAATCGGTAATGCATTATTTTTCGCTGTGATTATTTGTTAATGTTTTCATAGCATTATGTCTAATTTAAAAGAATTAAAAAATTCTGATATCACTGCGATCACAGCGACCTACCTTTTCTGCGGGGCATAGAGGNTTATAAGTGCGAATAGTCACTTCCTTTCGAATTTTCCAGAAAATTGTATAGCCATATTCATAATATTCAAAATTAAATGAAAGACCTAATATTCTACAATTCTCCAATGTTTTCCATGCTCGAATTAATATTCAATGGAATGTACCTGTAAATACATTAGTGTAGTATATAACATGATATATATGTATTATATATACATTGTAAGTTTATATTTAGAGGTATTGTATATGCAATGGCATAATATAGGTTCACTATACTAGGTAATCTTCTAGTACATTTCTAGTACACCCGGGCAGGGTTCTCCAAGCTTTTTCATTATAGCATGGCGGGTGCTGCCTTTACGGTTCTAGTTGCAAATTGCCGAAGGCGGTTTGCATGCAAGGGGGGTCCGGGGGCTATGATATTTAGCATGGCGGCTGTGATATTTAGAGTGGCGGGTGCATTTTAGGATGGCGGGGCTCGACGATAGCCTGGCAGGCCGCCAGGCTATAAGTGCTCTTGGAGAACCCTGCCGGGTATGTTATATGCAAAACGCTAGGTCAATAGCCCAAGATGTGATAAATACTGGCACATCGGGTTTGAAGTGCAAAAAGCTTTTGATTCAGCTAATCTGGAGCATGACTGAGCGATTTTTGTTACTGTTTTATAATCTCCAATTCCTAGAATATCGTCCATATATAATCATTGTCATCTTCTAAAACTACAGACCATCCGCTGACCGCTGTGGAGACGTGCGCCGCGCCTCGAATTTGTCGCACATCTCCACTGCGGACAGCGCTTTATACTTGAACATCCCCGCGGTCGCGGTCGCGTGCGCATATCCCGCGGAACTGCGCGTCTCATCCGCGCGCAGCACTTGGGATCAACAGCAAAGCTGTGCCACGCAATCTTGTATCATGTCTCTCTGGTTGTCGTTTTGGCAAGTATACAGTTTATCTAAACGACTCCGATAAGAGCCTGCTGCTTACCTGGGTGTAAATATGCAAGCTCAATATGCTAACATAATCTACAGATTACCGCCCATGCACATGGTTCGCACAGTCTTTGAAAAGTCTTTGAATTTGAGGGGAGTCTTTGAAAAGTACTTGAATTTAGTAAATATTGATTTTGTGCTTAAAAATTCCTTGAATTTCATGAAAATGTCTTTGAATTTTTAGAAAGAATCCATGCCTGTAATAAAAATAAATTTTGTACCATCAATAATGTGCAAACNGGTTCTATACTTACGTCCCCCAGCCGTCAGATACATAGAGACTATATGACTATTAACATCATCAAGATCCGTAATTACTTACGTTTCACCCACAGTAAGATTACTAAATACAATGAGTATACTATGAGATTGTAAGTTATCAAAGCTGGTCAATTTTCACTTATCATTACTCCACCCACAATATAGACTACAGAACTATATAACGAGATGTAAGTTAATGGCAGCGTCAAATTCTCACTTACATTTACGCGTCCACACAGCAGTAACAGATACATAGATATATATAAGATGGTAAGTATCAGCGTCAATTCTCATCTTAAAACATTTAACGTCCACCGGCCTGTCTCCAGCCAGTACAGTATACATAGCATATATAGATATGTAAGTTATGCAGGCGTCATATTCTCACTTTACACTTACGATCCACCCAGCTAGTATAGATATCATAATATCATTATGAGAATGTAAGTTTATTGCAGCGCTCAATTCTCACTGTACCACTTACGTCCACTCCAGCCATAATAGATCATAGATAATATAGAGATGTAAGTTATGCAGCGTCAATTTTCTCACCTACACTTACGTCCACACCCCATCATAGATACATATATATTAGAGATGTAAGTTATCGCCAGCGTCAATTTCCTCACCTTACCACTGTTACGTCACTTCCAGCAGTATAGATACAGTAGATATAGTATAGATGTAATTATGCAGGCGTCAATCTCACTTACATCTAACGTCCCCGCAGCCAGTAATAGAACATAGATATATAGAGATGTAAGTTATGCAGCGTCAATTCTCACTTACACTTACGTCCACCCAGCCAGTATAGATACATACGCATTTTCTAGCTAATTCATGAATTTCATGAGATGTTCTTTTATATAGTTTCCAGCTGGAACATAGTGTGTGTGCGTGCGTGTGTGTATGTGCGTGATTGTATGGGTGAGTGCGCAGGCCGTCCCGCGCAAAGTTTTATTTTTTCTTTTTTTTTTTGTTTTGTGTGTGAATGCGGTGCGTGCGTCGTTCGTGGCGTCGCGTTGCTGTGCCGCTTCGTGTATGCTTAGGTGTGTTGTGTGTTTGTGTGTGGTGTGTTTTTTGTGTGTTTGTGTGCGGCTGGTCGTGTAGGTGTGTGTGTGTGTGTGTGTGTGTGTGTGTGTGTGTGTGTGTGTGTGTGTGTGTGTGTGTGTGTGTGTATCTGAGCAGTGGGAGTGCGTGCGTGTCTGTGCGGGTGTGGGGTGGGTCCGCACGCACATGAGCAGGTATACGTAGGTTAACGAGTGCGTACGTGCGTGCGTTCGTTGTATATTGTGTGGCTTACTTCTGTGTCCTGCTTCTTCAGGCAATTTGGCTATAAAACCCATTTACTCGTGAAAGTTATCCATCTATATGCCTTATACATAGCACGGGTACGCCCTCTACAGTGACGTATGCGCATGGCCCATTGTGCTATAGGTGGCGCCTTAGGACAGCGCCATTATACGTAGTAAGAAGTGGCCATGGTTGTAAGCGCTGTTAAAACTCATGTTTGCATGTATGTTAAAATGCGTTTTCTTAATATAAACTAGCCAGTCATACTAAACTTGCAAACATCTATTGCTATTCAACCATTCTAGGCAATTATGACTTATGACTTATGACTATTCAGTCTTGAATGAGTGATTCACCACATCACAAGCAACGATAGAATCACTCGGCGTTCACTTACTATTTATACGTGCTAATAGGTGGCGCCACACTATAGACAATTTACACGTAGTAAGCGAGGTTTGTTTTGTATAGATAGCGTGTCAATAATCGCTAAGATGAAGAGGCTATTATATATATGTATATACATATATATATAAGCCTAATAAATCATCACTTCATCACATCTTCTTCATCATCATTAGCGTAGCCCTCCTGCTGCTATTACTGCTGCTGCTGCTGCTGCTGCTGCTGCTGCTGCTGGTGCTGCTGCTTGTGGTGGTGGTGCTGCTGCTGCTACTGCTGCTACTACTTCTGCTGCTACTGCTGCTACTGCTGCTACTAATGGTGCTAGTGGTGGTGGCTGCTACTGCTGCTGCTGTTGTTGTTGCTGCTGCTGTTGCTGCTACTGCTACTACTGATGCTAATACTCTCTCTCTCTCTCTCTCTCTCTCTCTCTCTCTCTCTCTCTCTCTCTCTCTCTCTCTCTCTCTCTCTCTCTCTCTCTCTCTCTCGATCGCGCTCTTCTTTCCCCCCCCCGCCATTAGTAGCAGCAGTAGCAGCAGTAGCAGCAGTAGTAGTAGTAGTAGCAGCAGCAGCAGCAGCAGCGGTAGCAGCAGCAGCAGCAGCAGCAGCG
>NW_014577193.1:0-561 GCF_000485595.1 Priapulus caudatus | reverse complement strand
GTGCGTGTGTGTGTGTGTGTGTATGTCTGTGTGTATATGTATGTCTGTGTGTGCGTGTGAGTGTGTGTGTGTGTGTGTGTGTGTGTGTGTGTGTGTGTGCGCGTGTGTGTGTGTGTGTGTAGTGTCTGTGTGTATATGTATGTCTGTGTGTGTCGTGTGTAGTGTGTTGTGTGTGTGTGTGTGTGTGTGTGTGTGTGTGTGCGTGTGTGTGTGTGTCTGGTACGCTCATGTAGTGGATGGAGGAGAGAGATGGTGGAACAAGGAGAAGCTGTGTGGGAAATTAAGTGCTCACAGCTCTACACGTGTTCAGCTGGTTTCCTACATAAACATCGAAATGGTCGAGATAGAGAAAGAGGAGGAGAGAAGAGAGAGAGAGGGCGGGAAGGAGGGAGGAAGGAAGGGAAGCGACAGAGGGAGAGAGAGAAAGAGCTAAAGAGAGGCAGAGAGCGGCAAAGAGGGACCAAAGAAAAAAAGAGAAAGAGAGCCAGAGAAAGAGATAGGAGAGCGAGAGAGGCAAAAAAAAGAGAGAGAGATTCAGAGAGAAAGTAGGGAGAGGGAAAG
>NW_014577192.1:508172-512718 GCF_000485595.1 Priapulus caudatus | reverse complement strand
CTGTACACCGGTATACAAAGCCTAGCTCATCTATAGATTTTAGATACTGTATTCAGTAAGTAATCCCTAAGATATCACAGACCGCTCTGCAAGCCGAAATCCGCGGTGATGGATGGTGCTCTTCACATTTCGTTCTGCCTCAGGTGAGCTTCTTAGCATCAGAACACCTGTCTCAGGTGAGAGCCGCTTGTTGTTTCTGGCGGCACTCCTGCGTGTATTTAATGCGAGCTTACTATCCACCTAGATATAGCCGCCGCCCTAAAAGTTTGCTAGCGCTGTACGCATCCTTTTAATGAAGTACAGAAGTGCTGTTAATTAATCCATGGGAACCGGCGGAACCATTTTTAGGGCCAAATGGAACTGCAAGAGGCCATTCAGAAGTGGATGACCAGAAACCATTTGATGAGATACTTTGAGGATACGATGTAGGCAGGCCGAGACCAGCAGGACCTTTCTCTATCCAGTTCTCTACCCACGCCCCGCAGCGGGAGAACAAGCACGAATGAGCGCCTGCTGCGTGACGAAAGCTTAACTGTAGTATCATTGTATTTTGTTATAGTGTGACATGCGTGTTAGCGAGTTGCAAGTGATAAAAGAATTACATGCAAAATCGGCAATAGGCATGGCAAAAAAAGCTGCTCTGTGAGCAGTGGCGGACTTATGTTTGTTTGCACAGAAACTTGGTTTCACGCTTTCTCACTCTCCCCTAAACAGCATTGTACCTTACTCAAACGAAAGTGTGTGGCAAAATAAAACATAAAAAATTTTGTTAATGTTAACACAAGTGTCTGAAAATTTTGTTGTTGTTTACATCATCACTTCAGGGGTAGAAAATTAACTTTTGAACACGGGAGTCCAACGGACCTCCTTAACCATCAAAAAGAGGGAGTCCGGCAGCAAAATGAAGGATCCGCGTCTGGAGGTTAAGACAATTCAAAGAAGTATTAACAATGAACGCATGTTTTAAATGGCCAAACTAGGCCGGCATTGATTATGCAATGTAGACGAATCTAGCCGTAACTTGCGACCCTTGCTGGTAGTTAATAAGTACATAACCACTTACATCAAGCGTGTTAATTAGTTGTACCAATATCACTGCTGAGTTACTAAACGACATAGATCCAATAATTGAATATACACAGCAGTCCAAGAAATCAGTTGTTTATAGTTTCAAAAGCAGCTGCCGGCGAAGCGGAGTGTAGATACAGACTCGCTTTCTGAAATCTCCTGCGATGGACACATTTTACCCGGGGGCAGACGTAGAATCGAATATCAACCACACCTGATTTCCAGTCTTGCTTGTAATGTAACCAGCAGTGATATTGGACAAACTAATACGCGTTTGGCTATAAGGTTATGTACTTATTAACTACACAAGGTGCCAGTTACTCTAGCATTCGTCAACATTGCATAATCAATGGGCCTAGTATGCCTTTAAGATTTATGCGGTTGCCTGTCTGCCAAATTTTCTTTGGATATTAGCTGAAAAAATACGATAATGCCGCGAGGCCGTGCTCTGGAACTCACTAGTTAGTATGGCATAATTTTCAGGGCGTCGCACGGACTCCTGCACATGTCAAATCAGGGAGTCCGACAGTAAATCAGGGAGTATTTGACTCCGGACTCCCGTTAATTTCGCACCCTGTCACTTTGGTGTCACATAAATGATCAGCAATGGCATTATTTTGTTTCTTTCTGGTCCTCGCCTTTGTCTCCCATGGTCTGTAGGTGAACACGTTGGTGGATTCTTTCACTCGGGTTGTACCACTCCATTGCATACTGTGGCTGTGTCACGTTGGGAGACTTGCATTAATAGTCAATTCCTGGCAAAGGAATAAATATATTGTCTCTGAGATAACATAACTAAGAGTACAAAAAATGATAAGGTACATCAAAAAACGTCCACTAATGAAATCATCCTATTTGTAAACACTATACTTATTCACTAATCTGTGAGAGAGTATCATAAATTTATGTATTGTGAATATATCATATTGCATTTAATTATACATACATGGGTTCATTATGTTACTTTATCAGTCGGACTGAATTGAAGACTCCAAATTTTTTACGAATTTTGAACCAAACTTATGGACAACCAGGCATAACTATGAAAATTCATTGCAAAAATCTACAGACGCTAAACACCGTTTAAAACTGTAGAATAAGCGAGTACACGTGCAAAGTTTCCTGAGCGTGGCCAGGTAAGAGAAAATCTTTGCATACGGGATATACAGACGATAGAATTTCCATTGTCATAGTTTTCCTTCGTGGTATTCAATTCCCACTGCTATGGAAGTTTGTTAAAATGGTAATGGCCACCACGAGCGATTCTTCAATAAAGTTGTTTAAAATTGAAGGGGACAATAGTCTAGAGCTTTAATAAATATTTTCAGTTAAAGTTAGTTGGAAATTACGTTGAATATTACGTTGCATAAATTTGCAGTTCAACATTACTATATTTTTTTTTAAACGGTTGATCATTTGCTCACAAGGCCGGCAGCACCACTACATGCACATCCACTGATGAAGTTGCACTGAACAACTTCAGTTGCAGCCTGCGGACCGACGGCATTAACTGTTCATTAACTTGAAATAAGAAGAATTGCACTGAAGTGCGCAAAGTAAACATGACAAAAATGCCCAACTTACACACCACAAATTGTTGTGTGTTGCTAACCTTTTTGTACCCCCCTACATTGACAACTCTATGAAGTGCAATTTCAACATAATACACATACTTTTGGTGCGCGATTTCAACCACTTTTATGAGGCGCGATGATGCACGTACCATGGCACAATTTTGGGTGCGGGGTGGAGCGCGAGCGCGATCGCGCCCCTTAAAAATGAAAGCCTGCTTATTGGATCAGGGTAGTAGTACAGCTGTAGCAGGGTTGATGTTGATCAGGAGTAGATAATAGGGAATCTACTCCTGATGTTGATGGATACTGGCTCAGTGAATATCGTGAAAATGCTGGTTGTATCATGTGTCTGACGTCATAATGACGTCAGCCGCTGCTTACTACACATGTACGCGGGCAAGCAAAAACGCTCTGATGGTTCACATGTACCGTTTATATGGAGAAATGAGCATGTACACAGGTGGCACATAGTGTTAGCCATCGAATAAAGTTGAAAGCGAAAAATCGATGAAATTTCATGCACAACGTGGAGAGTATCCTTAATCCGGATATATTATATTTATAGCCTAAAGGTTCAGATAATCTCTAGTCTAGATTATTATGGTCATTTTAAATTTTTTTTTTTGACTCATCCCCGACTGGTTATCTTAGATATCTTTATCTTTGATCTTGGTTATCTTACCGACTGCTCATCCCCGACTTTACCCGGAACGCTTTAAATCTCAAAAGCTGCATATTCCGGAATAAGTCGGTTTCCAATCTTAAAATTGCTGTAGATCGGTCAATTCTTTAGATATAGCCAAATATTATATATCATTTTAAAGGTAATTAAATGATCTATTCAGATATGCACATAGATTGTAGAATTTCCTACTTAATCCTGGTCTTGCTGGAGCGGGTCACAATTGGACTTCTACTGTTACACTGTTAGTGTTAGTGTTTCTGTTAGTGCTAGCATAGTGACAGTCACAGAGCGAGTGCTGTCAACAAGCTATTATATATTGCAGGCATTCTATTATTCTGTGTATACTCGCTATTTAATTGGCTCTAGCCTCTAGTCTGTTACTAGTAGTAGTAGTAGTACTATAGCCCGCGTACAGTTGCCGCAGAGCAAGTTCTACTACTAGTGTTACTACTACTACTACTACTACTTGGCTAACTAGTACACTGCTGCTATTCCACTTGTGACATTGTTGCTGTTGGATGATGCTCATGCCGGTTATACCGTACCTAGTATTACTTTAGTTTTGCCTTTTGAAAGTTTTTTTTTGCAATGACAGGTTTGAGGTTTTTGTTGGGACGTTACTATAATGATGTTACATCTTTCAGCAATGGAGTACCATGTCCCGGCCACCGTACCGATGTTTCGCTCGAAACTACGAGAAATGTTCTTGAGAAACAATCATGTGACTGACATTCGGGCCGTTGATAGACTAGTCATCAAGGTACATACTACATTCTCACAATAAATTTGCAGATGGGGGTATATAATGTGTGATTCAGTAGGACACTAATTAAGACATTTTATAGATATAATTTTATTTGTCATAGGAACATTTTATAGTATGGGACAATATTCATACTTCATTTTTAGCTCATCTGACGTAGTCTAATGCTGCTTGTAGAATCGCATGATCGTCCGTCCGTGCGTCCGTCTGTCAACAGTTGGGCACAAACCTTAACCGCTCGACGTACGGTCACGATATTCGGGACGTGGGGGGGTAATCCAAAAACGAGTTGGTATGTCGAAGCTGGGGGTCAAAGGTCAAAGGTCAAGAGGTGTAAAAGAAGGGGGAACATTCCCTCCTTAACTTAAGGTATAGGGAGGAAATGCAGAATTGCGGCACAAATCTAAACGGCTACGACCTAGGCTCGTGATAGTCGGTGTATAGCATCATGGTAGG
>NW_014577192.1:507741-508162 GCF_000485595.1 Priapulus caudatus | reverse complement strand
GTTCATTAACTTGAAATAAGAAGAATTGCACTGAAGTGCGCAAAGTAAACATGACAAAAATGCCCAACCTTCAGCGGCTGCACGATTGCACAGTGTCATGCCGGTGCCCCTAGCACTACCCGTGCAACCATTTTCTCCATCAAAGGCAGAGAGGCACCACCTGACCGATACGGAGCAAAGGGCTTCACAGGTACAAAGCTAACAGCACCCACAGTTGCAGATTTTGAAATTTGATATTCAGTAACAAAAGTGAATGCTCATTAACAGAAGTATGTAGGTATATATTATTTTTATGCAAAAAGTACCGTAATATACTCTCAAGTTCTAGACTACCGTAGCCCTTCAATTGCTAAACCACCAGCGGGTCTGACAGATTATTATTTTTAAAATATGTGTGACTTGCACAATACTCGAGTATTGT
>NW_014577192.1:498909-507019 GCF_000485595.1 Priapulus caudatus | reverse complement strand
TATATATATATATATATATATATATATATATATATATATATTCAGTTGCGCCGCATTAGCAGATTAGCATATATTCACGACACCTTGCACGCTCATCATAGCGATTACGATTGTACGCGATGACGTAACCTATAATGTACTCATCTCCTGCGTGTGATGCCAATACCCATCAAACAGCTCATATTTCATCCCGATGATCACATTTCATCACGATGATCACGCACCGCGGTGTGCGGCGCGCGTCCGTCTGTCGGCGTGTGTTGCAATCGCGCTAATGTTATCCGGTCCGCATTTAGGCGCATCGACGCTCATAAAGTCCTCATTTGCGTGACGGACGGTGGGAGGAGGGGGGAGGGGAGCCTCGGTTAAACAGCGTCTGTCTCTCATCATGCGACAGCGCCGTGCCGCGCCACACCGTGATCATGTAGGATGCTTGCAGCCTTGCACATCATGCATATTCCCACATCATGCTACATCTTCTCACATCAATCATGTAGCATTCTCACACATCATGCAGCATTCTCACACATCACGCAACATCCGCCCATATCATGCAACATATTTCCACATCATGCAGCATCCTCCCAAATCACGCACCGTGCTTCCAACCCGTGCAACATCTTTTTACATCATGCAGCATCCTCCCACATCATGCAGCGTTCGCCCACATCATGCAGCATCCTCCCACATCATGCAGCATCCTCCCACATCATGCAGCATCCTCCCACATCATGCAGCATCCTCCCACATCATCGCGGCACTTGTTTACCTTCTTGACATGGTTCTCGAAAAGACTGAGGTTAAGTGCTGCCATCTGTGAGCACTCGGCGTCCGCATCACGCTCGACTATGTCTACAACAGAAAATAAACTCATTTTCAACACTGCCATCTATAATGCACAAACGTATAATATCTCCCCCTGCCCGCGCCCGCCTCTGCCCAGCGTCACCGAAGCAGGCGTACTTCAACGAGCAATATCGAATGATTAGTCCGTGGACAACTGGGAATCACTGTCATTTCGAGGCACCGTCACATCATCACATCATACTGGTAGAGGCAGATGAAAGCTGGACAAATTACGAAACGTGCACAAACTGGGCAGCAAAACATCACAAAAATAATGCGGGATTCAGCAGGGGAGAGCGGGGGGGGGGGTAGGGGGATATATAGACTAGATGGACTGTACTTGATTGGACTGTATTTTCGCTGGCATTTTTGATCAAAATCTGCTACTCACAGGTATCCTTCTCACGAAAGCAACATTCATGTTATAAACGCGTGGACGTACGCACACACGCACGCACACACCAAAGCACGCGCGCACACAAACACGCATCAAAGCATGCACGCACACAAACACGCACCAAAGCACGCGCGCACACAAACACGCACCAAAGCATGCGCGCGCACAAACACACACCCGGGCCGTGCGCATACTCACGCACCCACGCAACACCCGTACGCACACACTCGCACGCACACTCATACACGCACGTACGCGCGCACACAAACACGCACGCACGCACGCACGCACACACACACCCGCACACACTTAACTGTTTTCATCAGCGCCCTAGACAGAGACTTGTATGACTGGATGGCAGGTGCACCTGAACGCGCAGTATACGGGGCGCGAGCGAGCTTTTACAAGGCTGGCACCTAACGTCAAAGCCACAGACGCACATGATGACAACACATGAGCAATTAGATACAATAATGTAACCCAAACACAGGATAGGTCCTATCCTGTGTTTGGGTTACATTATTGTATCTAATGAGCAATCAGTAACAACGATATGAGATCGGGAGGGAGAATATGCCGAGGGACAAAATATACTCTGCACCGGAAGAGCGAAAACCAATGCCACTTGTGATGGAAAGACGATGGGTGGAAAAAGGGAAATAAATTAGTTTCTGATACTGTAACAGTTGCGGTAATATTGCAGACTAAGCAATTACAGAGATTCTCCCCCTGCTTGGCCTCTTTCTCACATACTCTCCTTCATAGGCTACGGAGCGCCACACGCCAGGCATCGCTACACCCCACCTCCTACCCGGTTTCTCATTCGCGCATCCATCTCTTTATCCCCCACCCCTCTTGCTTCCCGGCTGTTGCTTCCGCTGACTCCCATACCTCCTTCTCTCGCCTCCTATCTCCTCCCTCGCACATCATTAATGATATCCGTTTAAGCCTCGCAACCTCACCGACAAGCTACGCAGTGTCCGTACGCTATGCGGGCGCTAACGCATCCACAGAGCCGCGTTAACTAAGTGCCCGCGTGTCAGTCGTAGCTTTACTTCCCGTGCGCATGCGCCGAAAACGCGTGAAGTAACGAACCAAAGCACAGGTGTTAGATCAGCGAATGCACGAAGAGAGGCGAGTGCCAACAACCGCAGAGTATTAATACTAGGTGTCTGACTGTCAATCCTAGCTTTCCTAGCCGTGTGTGTGTGTGTGCCGAAAACGCGTGAAATAACGAACCAAAGCACAGGAGTTAGATAAACGAATGCACGGAGAGAGGTGAGCTGGCACATTGGACACTATAGCAGTGAACGCCGCAGCAGGGTTAGTTAACGACGCGGCGAAAAGACAGTTACAAGTGCTGCAAGTTAGCCTAGGTAAACCGGTAATTAAAATAAGTGATTAAGCGATAGAGACTAACGAACGAAAGACGATAAAAGAAAGGGGTAAAACGCCAAGCACACAAACACGAGTATACACGGACAGCTACATTACATAAGAATACTCGGACAACTACATCACATAAGAATACTCGGGCAAACACAACACGTAAGAATACTCGGGCAAACACAACACGTAAGCATACACGAAAAAAATACAATATTTAAGAATACACCGACTAACACAACACATGAGAATAGGCGAATAAATACAATAAACATACGGACAAGTATACATACGAATCCAACGGGGAAAACGCCGCTTCCTAATATAAAACCTATCATTAAAAACAACGCGAAGCCATCACAGCCTATAATACTACTATAATATAAAGGATTACGATCATGTCATTGTCTGCTATCTATTATCGAGTAATTATACGTATTTAATAACAATTACTCACACACGCCATCAATGATGACATAGAATGACGCAAGCTGCTATGTATACACATCACGAGCAATTTTCGTAGAAGGGAAATGGAATATTTAATTGAACCCGGACAGAAATGCTCTTGCTAAAAAGCGCCGGTGAAATAGCTTCGCATTTTTTTTCCGGTGAAATTCGGCACTACTTGTCGCGTAGATGTGACATTCCGTCAAGTGGCGTAGCCATGGTAACCGGTTGGCCATTTTTGTGTTTGAAATGTGATCCGACTACGTTGTAGAAATTCGCATCATAATAATATATATTAATATAATAATATATCATAATAGCGCAGGCGTAATACGTCATAGTACACACAGCCTGCGCAATCGCTTGCGCATCGGCTACTATTTATCCATCTGCGCGGTAACACAACAATCAGCACCCGAGTTGGACCGCCCCCTCACCACACCTGACAGGTGCTTCTGGTCGTGACGACTGTCGTACGTACGCGCGGCGGACGAGAACGTTGCAAGCCGACAGCGGAGAGTTGATCACACGCGGCATCTACCAGACGAAGGTAAGCGACCCTATCAGATTGCTACGAGTATAGTCTCATGCCGCGCGCTCGATTCTTCCCAGAGATACATTATTAACACACTGATACACACATATTGCTTGCACACCCGTATTATACATTATAACACACACTTGCTTATTCTCATCGAATTTATTTATTATTTATCTGAGTTTATTTGTCGGGACGTGCTCTAATCGGTGCTAGCGCGTGTCAGGGTGATGACACAGGCACTTGGAACGTCTCAATAAAAAAGGCAAATAAACACGAAATGTATTTACTACCAAAGTCTTAATGTTTCTCTACTCTCCTTCGCCTATTATTGCCGATAACTTGCTGTAAATTCCGTTCAAATTCTTCTCTACACAACACACAAGTAATCCACGCGCAAGCTCTATTATTCTTGTTTGTGCACAGGGCGTGCGTGCGCGCGCACATGCACTTGAAGCGTTTCAATAAAATATATACCCAGGGGTCGTGTGATGTGCACGGTGACAGTCAAATAGCTATATATAGCTATATATTTAAATGTCGCCGTGCACAGCACACGACCACTGCGTATATATTTTATTGAAACGCTTCAAGTGCCTGTCTGCGTGCGCTGTACTTGTGTGTTGTGTAGACGAGCATTTCAACGGCATTTACAGCAAGTTATCGGCAATAATAGGCGAAGGAGAGTAGAGAAACATTAAGACTTTGGTAGTAAATACGTAACATTTCGTGTTTATTTGCCTTTTTTTATTGAGACGTTCCAAGTACCTGTGGTAATGACGACACACGATATAGAACTTAGAAGTGCATGAATGACGGGGAGGCACAGTGACCACAGGCACTTGGACCGTTTCAATAATAAAATGATGGTTAATAAATACAACTTGTCAGTACTACTACTAGACCTACCAGTACCAGTACCAGTAATAGTCTTTCTTTTAATGTTTGATTTGACCTAATAACTTCACTTCAATACCGTCCAATACACCGCTGCAACACATAGCGCGCACGCCATTTTGCATGCACAAATACACAGTAATATAGAGTGTTTATTACTCTATTATCTATATCTCTATATTACTGTGTATGTGTGCATGCACAATGGCGTGCGCGCTATGCGTTGCAGCGGTGTATTGGGCGGTATTGAAGTGAAGTTATTAGGTCAAATCAAACATTAAGAGAAAGACTATTACTGGTACTGGTAGGTCTAGTATTAGTACTAACAAGTTGTATTTATTAACCATCATTTTATTATTGAAACGGTCCAAGTGCCTGTGACAGTGACAATGAAGCGTAGAAAACGCAGGAAAACGATTACTGTCATGTATGATAGTAGAAGGAGATCTGAAGCAGAACTGAACGCTAGTTGTCTAGAAAACTAAGCGTATGACTGTGTAGCAATACTATCGACGTACGCTTCCTGATAGAAAAC
Organism: Priapulus caudatus; assembly: GCF_000485595.1. Classification (NCBI taxonomy): domain Eukaryota; kingdom Metazoa; phylum Priapulida; class Priapulimorpha; order Priapulimorphida; family Priapulidae; genus Priapulus; species Priapulus caudatus. The sequence goes on along the minus strand of NW_014577192.1, from coordinate 501,970 downwards.
GAATAACTCACGACAGAAGCTTCGAGACAGAAGTCCAGAATCCACTGTCAGAAACAATGATATCGTGACTATAGTTAAGTTGCCTAGTTAAGTGTTACAAATTTTAAAAATGAAGTTTCGTGCAAAGGTTACCGCGACACGTTACGGACTTTGCGATTATAATTATTATATATATTAATATATATATACTTGATATATATATATACATAATATCGACTAGTAAAGTAAGCTAATGCACAGCGACAAGGCAATGGGCGAACGGACCAAACATATAACAAACATGTTAAAGTGGAATAGGAGGGAACGTTTTGCTAGGCAGTAACCACATCGAGAAGCAAACCGGCGCTTCAGAAGGCGAGAACGCGACGAACTTGGTACAGCAGTTTACTTATTACGTTTAACATACGGAAGCTACGAGCACACTTAAAGTGTTTCGCAAGCGGGTGCATATCAGCACTCATGCGAGAGTTTAATATTCTGCACGACCGTGCAGGCGCGAGGTGTTGTTAGAATCGCACAGGGTAAGAATTCGTTTGATGCGTGTTCGGCGCGCGTCAAGCGATGGCGAATTTCGCCGCCGAATCCCATCGCACCGAAGATTCGCACTCTATCAACATCTATACTATAAAAGCACAGCGCATTTTTTGTTAGGGCTATGTTCTCTAATCTGGTCGGGGCATGATTTCTTGGTTGCTTGACCTTGTAAAGGAGGATGTTCATTACTATCTGGCGTAGTAGTAATGATTGATGGGGCAACTTTTTCACACGATGAAAACACGAGTAATAAGTTGAAGTTCAACGCCGTTTTAACTTGGGTAGACACGTGTGATAGGGCGCGTATGAGTCATGTTAGTTCCGGTTTTTATCGAGTTTTCGTGTTTTAGGCGCGTCACTGAACTTCGCCGTGCGCCACTATCATATAACCAATGTAGTACGGCGGCCGCGTTTTGGCTTCCGCTTGGGGTCGCTTGTCTTAGTGGCTGCGAGGTGGTATTGGCTTACGGCTTGCCTAATACAGTTAGGTTTGTCTGGCAGTGTCGAGCTCGGAGACATTGGGGCGCGAAATTATAAAAAATATAGTATTTCAAGCGGCAAGGCTGTGCGCAAACTTTTCTGTCAATTCGTGGCCTAGGAATAATATGATATTTTGAAAGTACATTATGGACATTTAAAATTTGTAATATCTAATAAAAGGAGAAACAGCGAATTTTTATGTTGAGGTTCATAGTGTTTATATTTTACATCGCCCCATGTTTTGGCAATTCCGTGGGGATACCTTTCTTGGTCCCAAATCCACTAATGTTAGGCTTCTCTCCCGCCCCTTCCACACATTCCTTTCTCTCTCGCTGGTGAGCCTCGGATCAGCACGAGCTTATGGTAGTATGTTATTAATTTTGTGTCAGTTTGCGGCTGCAGCGGCAGCCAAGCGTTTGCACTGAGCGTTATTGCTAGCGTTGCAGATGACATTGCACTCTGAACTTGACGGCAATAATAGACAAAGACAGCTATAGAAACAATAACTTTGGTAGTCAAATAGAATTGATTTATTTTAAGCATTGTTTTTATTGTAAACGCATGCCAAGTGCCTGTGTCTTCACCACAAATGTGCTCAACCACATTTGCCGGTTCGGTAAAGTTTCACGCCGAAAACTATTTGCGAAGGGTTTTGTCGCATAACAAAGCTCGGTAAAACAACGGAGATTTTACTTTTTTTTATGCATTAAGTCTCCACGGTGACTTTAAGATAACTCCTGCACAGCCTCATTATGTCATTCATCGTGAATATATCGCGCATATCCTGCTATATGTACACTTCTGATGCAAAAATAAACAGTTGTTTTCTTACAGTATAACCCACCCAACTACGCATACCACATCATCCCTTTCCAACATACAGCTCTCCATTTCAATGTTAAAAGACTGCAATTCGCCTAATCGCGCCTTTTGCTTATGCCTATACAATTAAACAAGCTCAACCGACAGACTTCTCACGTACCATAGGCTTTGACTCAAGCCGCCAACCTGTCTTCTCACATGGCATGCTCTATGTTGGCCCTCTGCACGAGTAGGCAACGCGCACGGCGATGTTCTATTCACACACAGGGACAGGGAAGACCAAAAACATAGTTTACAAAAGAAGCTTTCCTCTTTAGGTTGAGCTACAACACTAATTACACTCATCGATGATTCCACGCGTCCGAACAATCAGTATTCAAGTTATACTCCATTTCGCTAGACAGTCAGGCCAATTACAATGAACACCTCAAAAAGCACTGTTCGGTGATAAAATCTCGGCCCGTCGAAAAACCGTAATCCAAAACTGCTGACAAACAACTCATAGAAATCCATGCACTGTAAACTAATCTAAATATTCGACGATGACTCTGCAATGGTACACAACTCAAATCCATAGCACTTCACAAACACGTACTTCATGCAGAATACGTCACCGGCCTCGCAGTGTGACAAAGAAACATCATAATACCAGAGGATAATATTAGCTCCATCCATGTCAAAGCTATCATTTACAACTCAACGCCGTCAGTTCCTATTCCGCTTGGCTAATCGCAAGTTCCCATATCGCTTTACTGCAACACCATCAATAAAGCGCAAGGTCAAACTTTCAAGAAGCTGGGGATTTTCCTCCCAAAACCCATTTTCTCTCATGGCCAACTTCACGTTGACTTCTCACGTCGCTAAATTTTCGCGAGATAAAGCTTCAACTCGAAACTACTGACAACCAAACTCAAGCGAAATCAGACTCTCTTACTACACTACCAACGTTGTTTACCATAAAGTTCTGTAATTTAGTGCCATCACCTGTAAATCTTATCAAATCAACTTTTCTATTGTATTTTACTTCTTTAAAGTAATTCACAGCATATTCCCGCACCCGTGAGCATCACTACCATAGACTTTCACTACCATAGGGTTGGACCTGACCACACCTGGCTTCTTCCATGGCATGCTCTATGTTGCCCTCCACAAGTAGGCAACCCAGGGCGATATTCATTCACACACAGCACACGAAGACCAAAAACATTACTTATAAAAAGGTCAA
>NW_014577192.1:484206-497739 GCF_000485595.1 Priapulus caudatus | reverse complement strand
TATATTATATAACTATTTATGGCGTGTGTCGACGGCGATTCTCCGGACACACAAGACAGTCTAGACAAGACAGTGTTTTGTGCAGACAGGACTATCATCAGGATGTGAATATATAGAGATCTATTATAGAATCTCTATATTCACTCTGCTATCATGTAAACGCGGAGACGTGTGTGAGAGGGCGGTGTAGACTTCCCGTAGTGACAGCTTCTATCGTACACGCAAACACCACCGGCTCATCGTTTACAGCAGGGGCTTCTTAACCTGTGGTCCATGAACCCGGTTGAAGGTCCGTGGAGAGCTTCAGGGGGTCCTGGAACCGCCATGTATGCACAATTTTGTGTTTACGTGCTCAATGTGCATTTTCTGGGGAGAGGTCCGTAGCTTTCACGGCAGATCTCAAGGGTTCCATGACGCAAAAGAAAGGTTAAAACCCACTGGTTTACAGTGTGCACGACGTAGCTGGTCTCGCAAAGAGAAGTCGACCACGTCAGCTAAACATACAAAAAAGCATCAAAGCATACGCCGTATTGCGATGAGACGACGACGACGATGATGATGATGATGATGATGATGATGATGATGATGAAATAATAAAATAATCAGATGTGATGGACCCCGACGATTTAGATTAGTAAGACTGATGGATGGTGACATGAAAGCGTTTGTGCAAGCAACACAATATACTAGATTTATCACCACAATAAACAACTTAATCTTATTATTATATCATCTATACAAATCCATCCAATATACATACTCACCATTTATATCACATCGACAATTAATAATTCAACTCTCATAAGATTATTATATTAATAACTATTTAATAAGTAATATATTAATATATTATAAATTTATATATATAATATAAAAAATAGTATTAGGAAAATATAAAATTAAATATATATTTTTTAAAATAATACGTTATATATTTATAACATCTATAATCATATCAAAATAATCTCATACAACACTATAAAAAATACCATATAAATAAATAAATTAATATTATTAATTATTGCCCCATACAAAACCTAACAAAATAAAAATAAAAAAAAACCAAATAATATAAAAATATAATAAATTAATGAACACGATAAAATAATATTATTATATAAATTTATAAAGAATTATTATTATATATATTTTAGAAAATATTAAATCTACCCTCCTAAAAAAAAATAAAAATATTAATTATATAAAATATATATATAATTTTAATTATTAATATTTACAATAAAATATATTAATGATTTATAATAATATATTATATTATTATTTAATATAATTTAATATATTATATGTTATAATAATATATAATAAAATCAACTCATATATATATAATTTAAATTAATTAATTATATAGTATGCCACAAACACAAAAACATACTAAATACTATAAACTATATTTAAATATAATAACCCATATATAAATAAAAACATAACACCACACAATTACATAAATCACCATTATATTATATTGTAATAATAATCTAAAAGATAATAAAATATATTAATAACAAAACTTAAAATATAATCAATAATACACAACACAAAATAACTCAAACAAAATGATATTATGCAGAAAAGGCTAACCACACACCTCACACACTATTCAGATCCACACTGGAGAGAGGTAATTGCGTTGGGGAGCATACAGGGGTTTGGTAATATGTCATAATTAGTCTCAAAAACTACTATTACTATGAGAGTACACATAAGTATACGGCGACGGCCGTAAGCCCCAGCGGATGACTCAGTAGTAATATAAATAATAGATACTTTAAAAACTCGACTAAGCACTAAACAGATACGAGGATATAGAAAATAATGATAGGTACGATCCATTTATAAATATAATAATATTAATAAGTAATAAATTGATATTACCTATCGTCAACGAATAAAAACGCGGCGAACTCACACCACTACTAAGTACGAGGAATGACGACGGGCGATATCGGTAGGCTGAGGAGTCAAGCTAATAAGGGGCAAAGGCTACAGACACCGAAGCTGATCAGGAGGCTTTCAGACAAGAATCACCCGAGTGAAGAAACAATCCGCGCTCGAGAAGGACCGCTATATAATCAAAGCACAAAAGATCACGTAAAAGCCGTAAACAGCTGCGATAGCAGCCGGAATAGCAGCACAAAACACGGCGAGTGATTACAGCCACCCAAGGGGTACTTATATCGAACAACGTCACGACAAGATAAGCGATCACCAGGGACCAGATCCCCGCTACGTAAGATACGACGATTCCGCCAATCAACGCTTCACGCCACAGATGTCAATTAGTATCAAGTAAATACGATAATGACTCACGAACACAAGCACCCCTAAACCGACCTCACACTACCAGACAGCGTCCACTAGGCTAAGGCAAGCCGACGGGCAACCATAGGGGCTCAAACGTCAACAGTCAAATCACGCTTATGTATCCGCCGACAGCCACCTCCGCTGTAATGAAAACCCTCAAAACATACGCCCCGATGACGAACTCACAGTCTGCAGCATGGCCAGGTCAAGCATACCGGAGTAACGTGAAGCGCTAATACACACAGTCACCAACTACCCTAAACTCGTTAAAACTGTTCAGCGATGCGTAATACACGAGTGCCACGGGAGGCCTATTTATGGTAAATATTAAATTATTAGCCCACGGATGCATTAAAGGTATGTAAGCTAGGTCATCACTAACACGACTAAGGCCACCAGCTGTAATAAATATAAATATCCTAGCATAATATCTTAATACTAACAGCAACAGAATAAATACATTTAATCCTATATATTAATAAAGCCAGCCTGACGGACGCCGCCGCTTAAAGTATGGCACGTAGCAGCAGGAGCTGCACGCAATATATGTATAGGACACCTACTCCGATACACGGCCGCGCCGCCGTAGGGAGCATCTGAGTTAAAAATTAGAGTAGTATATATAGATTAAGTAGGATAACCAGATAAGTATACCAGCCCGTGGCGTATATAATAAAAATACGTACAGATGCATAATGATTAGATTAGAGTGAAAAGCTAAAATAGTATAGTAGAAGAGGAAATAATCCTATACATTAATATATGGAACATAGATAATACGTAAGTATAAGATTTATATATATATAAAAAACTAATTAATATCGTATCAAATAGGTATTAAATTAAGGTTGTATGGAGTAATCGAGATAAGTAAGTAGGTATACGATAATAAGTTAATACTATAAATAGTACTATAGACTATTGGTAGGTAATTAAGATGAATAGCAGCGAGGTTAGAGGCGGATAATTCATTCAATGAACATGAACTGCTATAAAATTATTAATAATATAATATAGTGAGTTACGATATACTTAAATATAAGTAGTCTAGTAAAGGAGTATAGTAGAACTGCATATATATATATATATATATATATATAAATATATATATCATAATAATGTAGAATATATATAGGAACGCATGTTACCGTTGACGCTACCTAACAAATATAAAACGAAAAATAAGCGTCTCCCCGTGACAAGTGTTCAATAATTATGTGCCTGGCGTTGATGCAGCGGTGATACACTTAAGACATTTTACAGCGAACATGAACAGAACAGCCACACAAGAAGGGCGGACCACTGATTGCGACAATGAATTCGAGATCTACAACGCAGACCACGACCGAGATGTTAGAGGTGTTTGAGGCGCAACCATTAGGCAGACAGCCTTACCGCGGTTGTGTCGCGCTACGTGCCTCCTTTATCATCATCAATCACTAAATTGTCGAACATCTCGCGTCATAGGTGATCATCAAGTTCAGCTTCTCGAGCAAGGTGACTAATGAGGTGAGTGAATAGTTACAGGTAGGTACTAAATATACGGTGAGTGATTGTTACTCAGGCAAATAAAACATGTGGCGTGAATACGTTTTTCAGCGCACATGTGCCTACGACCGCTCAACCATAAGGTTCCCTCATGCCCCCAGGGTACTGCGAAGCCTCGAAACGTACCCTGGTCACTAATTTGAAATATGGGTTAGGAGGTCTAGGATAAAGGGTAGTGCTGTACGGGTTCGGTTCGGGTTAGGGAGTAGCGAGACCCACTAAGACTCTGTAATAAGTGGAGTAGGCGAGGTCCGGTATCGCCATATAAGATAAAGCTACCGCAAGAGGGTAGCGCTTTCCGAGTCAATACCCGCGAGAGAGACCGTCACCGAAAGCTGTGACGTCAACGTATTGTCAAGCACAACGTACGGGATGGTTCTACACAACCCACTGGCTCCATAACATTAAGCACTGCGTGCAAAATTGTCTGAGCCGACGAGCAGACGCATTGCGTACGTAAAACACCGAGTGTTTGCGCTGAGCAGAACAGCGTACAAGAGCAATCGTAGCAATCCGATTCCTTACCGTAGCATTAAAAAAAAAATTTTTAAACGTGTGCTACTTTCACTTCCATCCTTGTGCAATCCTCATAAACCAACACCTGCAATAAATGACTCTCAGATATACGATGAATCGGTGTCTCAATCGGATACAAAACACAACACGCAAGTTAATAAGTACCAGAAGACAATACCTATGATCCTGTAGTAGAACCAGTAGGTCTACGTTCGAGTCATGACCACCACGTGACGTCAATCACTTCGAGTACTCTACTAGAACCCCTCACGTTACTTGAAGGCGTCGAACTTAAAATATATCATGCTGTTAGGACAGGTAACATTCATATAGACTAGCTAGCTAGAGCTAATCAAGCGACAAGCAGATGGGCGAACGACCAAACATATAACAAACATGTAAAGTGGAAATAAGATGCTAGCAGAACCACATCAGAGCAAACCGCCGAGACTCACGCGGAAAACACATCACAGAAACTTTAAGTTTACTTATTACGTTTAAATACGGAACTACGAGCACTATAAACGTGTTTCAGCGGGGGACACACTATGCGAATTTATTCGCACGACCGCAGCGATTGTTAAAATCGCAGGAAATTCCGTCTAGCGTGTCCGCCTCAGCGAATGGCGATTTCGCGCGGAGAATCCCATCCGCATTGATCCTTAGGTGAGCTACAACACTAATACACTCATTCATGAATTCCCACCGTCCGAAGGACGGGTACTTTGCTAGTGTTTGATATTTTCGCTGCGGATTTTTATCGCTGCGTACAGATAGTTGTTATTATGCGGTCGGTGTTATAATGCAGCGAATCATTGATCAGAATGCTCATGGGAAGAGAGAAAAAGAAGAATCGCGTGTGAGAGTGTGAAGTGAGAAGAATAGTGTGTCCGCTCAATATTAATGGATGCGGGTGAGAATATTTTCGCCGCGAAATTCGCAGCGGATCTGATCGCAGCGGAATTCGCATAGTGTGTCCCCCGCTGAACACCGCCGCACGCGTGCGACGCGACGAGACGCGCAGACGCAGACTAAACAACCTCACGGCAGAGAATCACCACGCGGTGCTTCGCGCTCACAGGCACTTGGGACAGAGTCAGAAAATAACACTGTTGCGTCATTGTATATCAACTTTCCTTCATAAAAACCTATGTAAAAACTAACGCCGAACGCTCCCGCAATCGCCGCTGCGAGTGTGCTGTGACAATATTGATAGACTCCTGATAATATATATATAGAGCTCTATATTTGTCATTATACGCTCCTGATATTATCATAGCGTCACAGCAAACTCGCAGCGGCGAGTGCGGGAGCGTTCGGCGTTAGTTTTTACATAGGTTTTTATGAAGGAAAGTTGATATACAGTGACGCAACAGTGGAACTGTAACAGAGGGGTACGGTAGTAGGGCCTATTTGTGAATGTGTGTTCATATTATTTTCAGTTTTTACTGACTCTGTCCCAAGTGCCTGTGTTCGCGCTAGTTTCCTTCGCGCGCGTGACGCCGGGGTTGCCGTGTGTTTTCGCTGCAGGTTCGTGCTCAGCCTGGCGGCGGCGGACATGCTCGTCGGCATCTCGGCGGCCATCTTCCTCACAGTCGACCTGACCGTGTCTGCAGAGAACCTCTCGGCGAAAACACAGTAACGTAGCTTCGCATGACTACACTCACCCCATCTCCCCTCCCCTGAGCAGCATGTATAAGAAACCTTGACGTGTCTGTCTGGGTTCTCCTGCAGGAGAAGCAGCCATTTCGGTGCGTCACACCCGCAGAGAGCTTACGACCTGCATGGGCATCATCGTGACGAATACGATTCTTATTCTACGGCGAAACTGCCGACCGCTATATACGCCCCGTGTAAATAATGTGTATTATAATATTATTACTTGAATGATAAGGTGGAAAGTATCAGCCCACGATCTCAAGTATCGCCATCTAGCATGCAATAATGTTTCAAAAGGCTTGCGCGCGGGTGTCTGCTTAGAGAAGAAAAGAGAGAGAACGAGAAAGAGAAAGAGAGAGAGATAAAGGTTACCGCGACACGTTACGGACTTTGCGATTATAATTATTATATATATGAATATATATATACTTGATATATATATATACATAATATATTATTATAACTATTTATGGCGTGTCTGACGGCGGATCTCCGGCACACAGACAGTCTAGACAGACAGTGTTGTGCAGACAGACTATCATCAGGAGTGAATAATAGAGATCTATTATAGAATCTCTATTATTCACTCCTGCTATCATGTAACCGCGGAGACGTGTGTTGGAGCGGCGGTGTAGACTTCCCGTAGTGACGCTCTATCGTACACGCAACACCACCGGCTATCGTTTACAGCAGGGGATTCTTAACCTGTGGTCCATGAACCCGGTTGAGGTCCGTGGATGAGCTTCAGGGGGTCCGTGAACCCCATTGTATGCACAATTTTGTGTTTACGTGCTCATGTGCATTTTTCTGGGGAGAGGTCCGTAGCTTTCACCAGATTCTCAAAGGGGTCCATGACGCAAAAGAAAGGTTAAGAACCACTGGTTTACAGTGTCACGACGTACTGGTCTCCGCGGCTCGACCACGTCAGCTAAACTACGCATCACGACATACCCGTAATAGCGATGACGACGACGACGATGATGATGATGATGATGACGATGATGATGATGATGATGATGATGATGATGATGATGATGATGATGATGGCGACCCGACGATATATACACGAAATACGGATGCTGATGGATGGTGACATGAAAGCGTTTGTGCAGAAATTAATCTAGTAATGCATATCTAGCATACATAAGCATATATATATATATATATATATATATATATATATATATATGTAGAATATATATAGAACGCCATTTACCGTTACGCTCTAACAAAATATAAACGAAAATAACGTCTCCCGTGACAAGTTTCAATAATTAATTGCCTTAGCCGGTGTAATTAGACATTTACAGCGAACATGACAGAAGCACCAGAGGGCGACACTATTGCGACAATGAATTCGACAATCTCACCGAACACGACCGAGATGTTAGAGGTGTTAGAGGGCGCCACCATAGGGCAGACAGCCTACGTCGTGTTCGTCTGCCTCCTTATCATCATCATCATAATGTCGAACATGCTCGTCGTCATAGTGATCATCAAGTTCAAGCTTCTCGAGCAAGTGACTAATAGGTGAGTGAATAGTTACATAGGTAACTAATATACGGTGAGTGGATTGTTACTCAGGCAAATAAAATGTGCGTGAAAAGTTTAGACATGTGCCTGACGCTCATAGGGTCTATGTAGGGACTGCTGCCATGATGTTGGGAGGATGTCTGCCATGATGTTTGGAGGTGGCCTGCCATGTTGTGGTTCGCGAACGCTTGCCATGAGGGTGGTGCGAACGCTGCATTGATGTGGGCGAACGCTTGCATGATGTGCGCGAAACGTGCCTGATTGTGGGAGGCATGCTGCATGATGTGGGAGATGCCTGCATGATGTGGGAGGATGCTGCATGATGTTGGATTGATGAGTGGCGAAGCTGCATGATGTGTGCGAACGCCTGCATGATGTTGGTGCGCGAACGCTGCATTTGATGTGGCGAGATGCTGCATGAGTGGAGGGTGCTGGCAGTACTCGTGCGAGGTGCTGATGATGTTGGAGGCATGCTTGCATGATGTGGGCGCGAATGCTGCATGATGTGGGCGAACGGCGCTGCCGGTGATGTGGGAGGATGCTGCATGATGTTGGGAGGCCATGACGTGCATTGATGTGGGAGAATGCTGCATGATGTGGGCAGGAATGGTGGCATGATGTGGGGCGAACGCTGCATGATGTGGGAGGATGCTGCATGATGTAAAAAGTATGTTGCACGGGTGCGAAGCAGTGCGCGTGATTTGCGGAGGATTGCTGCATGATGTGGAATATGTTGCATGATATGGGCGGATGGTTGCGCTGCATGTGTGATGAATGCTGCATGATGGCTGTGAGTAATTGCTGCAATGATTTGATGTCTGAGAGAAGCATGTTGATGATTGTGGCGAACTTTATACTCCTTTTGATGTTGCAAGGCTGCAAGCATCCTACATGATCCGGATGATGTGGCGCGGCTAATTGGCGCTGTGCAGCATGATGAGAGACAGACGCTGTTTAACGTAGGCTCCCCTCCCCCCTCCTCCACCGTTCCCGTCACGCAAAGGAGGACTTATGAGCGTTCGATGCACTAAATGCGGACGGATAACATTAGCGCCATGCTATGCCACACACACGCAGTACGAAGTACGACTGCGCTGCGCCCACACCGCGGTGCGTGATCATCGTGGTGATGAAGATCCTGTGATCATCGGGATAAATATTGCACGCTGTCTTGATGCGGTATTGGCATCACACGGCAGTGAGATAGTTACATTAATAGGTTACGTTCCATCGCGTTACAATCGTATCGCTATCGATGACGCGTGCAAAGGTGTCGTGAATATATGCTAATCTGCTTAATGGCGGACGCAACTGTATAACTATATATATATATATATATATATATATAGTATATATATATATTATGGTAAACGGATGTGATTGAATATATCATAATATGCTAATGAGCAGCCTGAATATAGTTATATATATATATATATATAACGGCATGTGCTTCTCTTCTCTCTCTCTCCCTCATTCTCTCTCGTTTCTTTCTCTCTCTCTCTCTCTCTCTTCTCTCTCTCTCTCTTCTCTCTCTCTCTCTTCTCTCTCCTCTTTTTCTTTCTCGCTCTTCTCTCTTTTCTCTCTAGTCATGACACCTGGCGCAAAGCCTTTTGAAACATTTATTTGGCATGCTAGATGGAGATATGGATCGTGGGCTGATACTTTGCCACCTTATCATTCAAAGTAATAATATTATAATACACATTATTTACACGAGACGTATTATTAGCGTCGGCAGTTGTTCGCCGTAGAATAAGAATCGTATTTTCGTCACGATGATGCCCATTGCAGGTCCGTAAGGCTCTCTGCGGGGTCGTGACGCACCGGAAATGGCTGATTTCTCCTGCTGAGAGAACCAGACAGACACGTCAGGCTTTCTTATACATGCTGCTCAGGGCGAGGGCGGGGGTGAGTTATATTCTGCGAAAGCTACCGTTACTGTGTTCTCGCTGAGAGGGTGGTCTCTGCCAGACCACGGCTTACAGTCGACTGTGAGGAAGCAGCGGCGCGAGTATGCCGACGAGGCATGGTCCGCCGCGCCGCAGGCTTGAGCCACGATAACCTGCAGCGAAAACACACGCTAACCCGGCCCGTCACTGCGCCGCGTAAGGAAACTAGCGCGAAACACAGGCACTTGGGACAGAGCTCTAGTAAAAAACTTAGAAAAGAACAATTAATGATGAACACACATTCACAAATAGGCCCTACTACCTTTACCCCTCTGTTACAGTTCCACCTGTTTTGCGTCACTGTATATCAACTTTCCTCATAAAAACCTATGTAAAAACTAACGCCGAAAACGCTCCCGGCAGCTCGCCTGCTGCCGAGTTTGCTGTGGACGCTATGATTAATATTGCAGGGAGCGTATAATGCAAATGATAGAGCTCTTATATATATTATACAGGAGTCTATCAATATCTGTCACAGTCACACTTCGCAGCGGCGATTGCGGGAGCGTTCTGGCTGTAGTTTTTTCATAGGTTTTTATGAAGGAAAAGGTTGATATACAATGACGCAAAAGTGTTATTTTTTCTTGACTCTGTCCCAAGTGCCTGTGAGCGGCGAAGCACGCGTGGGATTCTCTGCCGGTTGAGGTTGTTTAGTCTGCGTTCTGCGCGTCTGTCCGCGTCGCACGCGTTGCGGTGTGTGTTCGAGCGTGGCGGGACACACTATTGCGCAATTCCGCTGCCGATCAGATTGCCGCTGCGAATTTTCACGGCGGAAAATATTTCGCACACCGCATCCAATTAATATTGAACGCGGACCACCACTATTTCTTCTCACTTCACACTCTTCATCACGCGTTCTTCTTTTTCGTCTGTTCCTATGAGCATACTGATCAATTGATTCGCTGCATTTATAACACGACCGCATAATATAACAACTGCTATCTGTTACGCAGCCGCATAAAAATCCGCCAGCGAAAATATTTTCCTAGAAAACATCAAACACTAGCCAAGGAGTACCCGTCCTTCGGACGGTGGGATTATGAATGTAGTGTATTAGTGTTGTAAGCTCACCTAAAAGGATCAATGACTTTTTTATTAAGTCAATGTTTTTGGTGTCTTTCGGTGTGCTGTGTGTGGAATGAATATCGCCCCTGGTGATTGCCTTACTTTGAAGAAGCGGCAACTATAGAGCATGCCATGGAAGAAGCAGGCTGTGCGTCAGGTCTCAACCCTTATGGTACAGTGAAAGGTCTATGCGTTATTTGTATGCTCACGGGTGCCCGGTTGAATATGCTCGTGATATTAACTTTAAAGAAGTGAAAATACAATAGAAAGTTGATTTGATAAAGATTTACAGGTGAATGGCCACTAAATTACAGAACTTTATTGGAAACAACGTGGTAGTTGTAGTAAAGAGAGTCTGATTTCGCTTGAGTTTGTGGTTGGTCAGTTAGTTGTCGATGTTGAAGCTTTATCAGGCCGCGAAAAATTTACGACGTGAGACAGTCAACGTGAATGTTGGCCATGAGATGAAAATGGTTTTGGCGAGCGAAAATCCCCTAGTTCTTGAAAAGTTTGACCTTGCGCTTTATTGATGGTGTGTGCAGTAAGCGAATTAGCGGGAACTGTGCGTATTAGCCAAGCGTAAATAGGGAACTGACGGCGTTGAGTTGTAAATGATAGCTTTGCACATCGGATTTGGCATGCTAATATTATCCTGCGGTATTAATGTTCTTTGTCCACTGCGAGGGCCGGTGAGTATTTTCTGCAGAGAGTACGTGTTTGTGAAGTGTATGGATTTGAGTGTGTACCATTGCAGAGTCATCGTCGAATATCTTAGATTTCAGTTTACAGTGCATGGATTTCTATGAGTTGTTTGTCAGCAGTTTGGGATACGGTTTTCGACTGGGCGGAGATTTTATCACAAACGGTGCTTTTTGAGGTAGTTATTGTAATTGCCTGACTTGTCTGGGACAATGGAGTAAAACTGAAACTGATTGTTCCGGACGCGTGGAATCATGATGAGTGTATTAGTGTTGTAGCCACCTAAAGAGGAAAGGCTTCTTTGTAAACTATGCTTTTTGCGTCTTCCTGTCCTGGTGTGAATGAACATCGCCGTTGCGCGTTTGCCTACTCGTTGCAGAGGGCCCAACATAGAGCATGCCATGTAGAGACAGGTTGCGCGGCTGATGGTCAAGCCTATGGTACGGCTGAAAGTCTGTCGGTGTGAGCTTGTTTATTGTCATAGCATAAAGCAAAGCGCGGATTAGGCGAATTTGGCAGTTCTTTTAAATTGAAATGGAAGAGCTGTATGTTGAGGGAATGAGTGGTATGGCGTCAGTGGGTGGGTTATTGTAAGAAAAACAATGTTTATTTTGGCATCAGAATGTACATATAGCAGATATGCGCGATATATTCACATGAATGACAATGAGGCTGTGCAGGTAGTATTTAAATCACCGTGGAGAACTTAATGCATAAAAAAAAGTAAAAATCCTCCCCCTGTTTGTTTTTTACCCTCGTGCTCTTTGTTATGCGACAAAACCCTCGCAAATAGTTTTCGGCGTGAAACTTTAACGAACGCGGAAGACTGTGGTGAGCACATTGTGTGAAGACACAGGCACTTGGCAGCGTTTCAATAAAATACAATGCCTTAAAATAAATCAATATCTATTTGACTACCAAAGTGTTATTGTTTCTATACTGTCTTTTGCATCTATTATTGCCGTCAAAGTTCGGTGCAATGTCATCTGCCAACGCTGCAAAACGCTCAAGTGCAAACGCTGGCTGCCGCTGCAGCTCGCAAAACTGACACAAAATTAATAACATACTACCATAAGCTCGTGCTGATCCGAGGCTCACCAGCGAGAGAGAAAGGAATGTGTGGAAGGGGCGGGAGAGAAGCCTAACATTAGTGGATTTGGGACCAAGAAAGGTATCCCCACGGAATTGCCAAAACATGGGGCGATGTAAAATATAAACACTATGAACCTCAACATAAAAATTCGCTGTTTCTCCTTTTATTAGATATTACAAATTTTAAATGTCCATAATGTACTTTCAAAATATCATATTATTCCTAGGCCACGAATTGACAGAAAAGTTTGCGCACAGCCTTGCCGCTTGAAATACTATATTTTTTATAATTTCGCGCCCCAATGTCTCCGAGCTCGACACTGCCAGACAAACCTAACTGTATTAGGCAAGCCGTAAGCCAATACCACCTCGCAGCCACTAAGACAAGCGACCCCAAGCGGAAGCCAAAACGCGGCCGCCGTACTACATTGGTTATATGATAGTGGCGCACGGCGAAGTTCAGTGACGCGCCTAAAACACGAAAACTCGATAAAAACCGGAACTAACATGACTCATACGCGCCCTATCACACGTGTCTACCCAAGTTAAAACGGCGTTGAACTTCAACTTATTACTCGTGTTTTCATCGTGTGAAAAAGTTGCCCCATCAATCATTACTACTACGCCAGATAGTAATGAACATCCTCCTTTACAAGGTCAAGCAACCAAGAAATCATGCCCCGACCAGATTAGAGAACATAGCCCTAACAAAAAATGCGCTGTGCTTTTATAGTATAGATGTTGATAGAGTGCGAATCTTCGGTGCGATGGGATTCGGCGGCGAAATTCGCCATCGCTTGACGCGCGCCGAACACGCATCAAACGAATTCTTACCCTGTGCGATTCTAACAACACCTCGCGCCTGCACGGTCGTGCAGAATATTAAACTCTCGCATGAGTGCTGATATGCACCCGCTTGCGAGAACACGTTTATAGTTGCTCGTAGTTCCGTAATGTTAAACGTAATAAGTAAACTGCTGTACCAAGTTCGTCGCGTTCTCGCCTTCTGAAGCGCCGGTTTGCTTCTCGATGTGGTTACTGCCTAGCAAAACGTTCCCTCCTATTCCACTTTAACATGTTTGTTATATGTTTGGTCCGTTCGCCCATTGCCTTGTCGCTGTGCATTAGCTTACTTTACTAGTCGATA
>NW_014577192.1:483091-484181 GCF_000485595.1 Priapulus caudatus | reverse complement strand
CATCATGCAGCGTTCGCCCACATCATGCAGCGTTCGCCCACATCATGCAGCGTTCGCCCACATCATGCAGCGTTCGCCCACATCATGCAGCCACCTCCAACATCATGCAGCATCCTCCCACATCATGCAGCATCCTCCCACATCATGCAGCATCCTACCCTTACAATCATCAGCGCGTTGCCAGCTCATTAGCGAGATTAATTTGCGTCACTCGTCGTGCACCGCTGGGACGCCCGCCGCTGCTCCCGTGACACGCGTGCGGGGGCGTGCAAAGGCACATCCCGTGGGGAGGGGGGAGGGCGGGACTCCTTTGCGGAAATGCGCATGGGGAATTGGTTATATTAGCCACGTGGCGGAAAGGTAATGTCATTACAGGTCAGCGATCGTGTGCGTGATACATTAGAGCTCGGGTTGCGTGCACGCTCGCGTGAGGACGATGGCATCGGTATGGCGGAATGACTATAGATGGTAATAAACGGCCGGGCCGATGTTCTATGGAATGTTATTAGCGCACGCGGCTTGATTAATCGAGCTGTGTGGGACGCATCAGTCTTCGCAGCGCCAACATTGTACAAACACGGCACGGGGCAAAGAGCTTGTGCAAACGGCACTGAGCTCCGCTATAATTTAATCAGGATACAAGCGACACAATATAGATATGATATAATATAGAGCCATATTATGCCACCGCTGCTTTATAAATCCACAGGTTCGGATAATTCACGTGTTTGCGCTATTACGTATATATATAGCTCACTATAGGCTACCTGTAAATTGTTATGAGCCACACCTGTTGTATGATCACTGCAGCTATACTTGTAGCTGTCACCCGTAGCCCAGTACACCCTACCTGCTGCTTAGGATAAGCTACACCTGTACCTCCCTACATACTACCTGTAAGGTGTACCGATCACTCACTACATACTACCTGCACCTCATTATATACTACCTGTACCTCACTCACTACATACTACCTGTCCGGTACCTCACTCACTACATACTACCTGTCCGGTACCTCACTCACTACATACTACCTGTACCTCACTACATACTACCTGTCCGGTACCTCACTCACTACATACTACCTGTA
>NW_014577192.1:479549-482049 GCF_000485595.1 Priapulus caudatus | reverse complement strand
CCAGGAAGAACACCAAGATGCCTTCCTGTGGTCAGCAGTGAAGAGGATGCATGGTTTGTTTGTTCCGTGCCCGGATGTTCTGCAACTTCCGGAACGGCGTCCAGAAGTTGTTCTGCGGACAGCAGTGAAGAGGACAGGTGTCTGTTCATTCTGCACCCAAATGTTCCGCGACTTCTGGCCATGTTTGCAAAGTTGTTCCGCAGACAGCAGTGACAAAATGGGCTTGTTCATTTCACGCCCGGATGTTCCGCGACTCCAGGAACAACACCAAGATGCTTGCTTGTGGTCAGCAGTGAAGGCGTGCTCAGTTGTTATGTCAACAGGACTAAGCCATGCTTCATTTATTCAAGGATTCAAGGATCTTCAAGAACAGCATTCCAAATTCAATTGGAAAAACCCACGTCAAGTCCTTCATTCAAACTTAAATGTTCGAAGACCTTGGAAACAGTTTCAACCAAATTTAAAATGGGTTCTTAGTTTATGTTCAGATGTTCTATGATACCAGAGATGACATAATGAATTAATATATAATATATTTTTGTCTCGTAGTGTTTCGTGTCAAGTATAATTTTTTCATGTGTAACATGTTAATATTATAATCACAGAGATAATTATGGTTGAATTAGGATTCACCATATTTAGCCCAATAAAGTTATATTCCACATTACGGAAACTCCGGATACAGAAATCCGTCCATATGGAATTTGTAAATTATGACCACAGATTCACTCTTAAAATCTGCAGCCATTTGCCACTAAGATGGGTGAGTCAGCTCTGAAATGTGCTGCTAGTCAGGTAGCTAGCTTACCACTATGAGAGGAATACACACATGCACATGCGGTGCATGGAATGCATGTGTTCCTGCAATCAATGCTCTACGTCCAGTGTACATGGTATTTGTTCTGATTGTGAACTTCACCTTCTCTCCCAATATTATTCTATAACTGTGTTGCATCGTTAGATAATCATTGTTTGTCATTATTTACTAGCATTCTTAATCATGCTTGTATTAGGGGTGACCAGGAGATTTAGGAGACCTACTTTTTTGGCCAAATTTTGAGTAGGAAATCACGTCGATGAGTAAGCGTGAATATCATTATGGAATTTCACATTACAGAAGATTTTCTGGAATATAGGAGTTCCATAATGCAGGATACTACTGTACTTCAAGTTCCAAACATAACATGACACTAAGCATAATACATTAATGATGGCCTGCTCATTAATTATTATTATTACTATTATTATTATTATTATTATTATAATATAATGCTATTTAGTTAGTGCAAGGAAAGTCTGCATGGTTACATGGTCCAGCAGGTTTCTGCCCTGTAGGTGATAAGCCAGCAACTCACCAATCAGCCAAAGCCTACATTCAAGCATTTCCTGTTGCATGTCGGTCATCAAGAAGTGTCCAGGAATGCTGACTATAACCATGGCGGTGGCAAACAGTAGTGACCGACGGACGTATCTGGAAACGAACGTTAGCAGTGAATGTCTGCATGAATGTCGATGACTCCTCTAGTTTAGTCGGAGCACCGTTCATTTGTAGAATTAAATATTTATCAGAAATTTGGTTTCATGTGAACATGTTTTGTTGCATTCTAGTCAGCATAACAGATACACAGACACTTACGGCTCTGTGTGATATCTCAGTGTCCAAACAAACTCCATCATATGTGCTGCCATCTGGGGAGCAGCCTGCAAAAATGGAAATAAAATTATATCTGACTTGAACCTGTAAGTTGCTACCATATATCTACTCGTATGATTAAACATCGAAATGTTGATTCTCGTTGATTTGGTAGCACTCACAGGGGCATGTTTGCTCGCACCCATGATGGTTCCCAGTGTATAGATTAACCTTCCCAGCATCAGACAGTCTTCTCCAAGAAGATCTAAAGTAGTTTTGTCCCTCCTGCGTACAAACAAATGATAAAAGACAGGCATGAGACATGTTTGATAAAGCTACAGACTGTTCAATTGATAAATTATTGTACATATAAAGATACACGGTTGATGATAAACTATGGTATATGTTTTAACGGAATTGTTTTCGTAATTACAATTACAGATACTCGCGAAATGGCCGCCTTCGGCGGCCATATTTGCTCGTTACGCTGATGAGACTACGATGATTTCTGTAAATCCCAGCCCGATTCATAGTAATCTTTTAGTAAAATATTGACTTGATACGAAGACAATGATGAAAGGAACCTGTTACTAACATAAAATTTTCTGTCCCGGTATTTTCATTTCTATATAAAACACTTTGTACACACCTTCTAATCCATTGTTTTTCTCTTCAAATTAAGGCTAATATAATATACGAAACCCGCTTAATACGATTATTTTTCTTTGGCCCGTCAGTTTCGTACTAACGGGGTGCGACTGTAGTAATGAATAGTAGTAATTGAATGAGGAGTTTAGGCTTTGCAGTAATTGTATCTATTTGTGAACAATTTAACGCTACTAAAGTAAAATAAAATAAAATAAAATA
>NW_014577192.1:469451-479524 GCF_000485595.1 Priapulus caudatus | reverse complement strand
TCACTGCTACCCATTCTACCAATTCGTCCCCTCGTATCACTGCTACCCTTACTATCTCTGCTCTCCCTTCTCTCACTGCTACTCAAACTATCTCTGCTCTTCCTTCTCTCGCTGCTCTCCCTTCTCTCATTGCTACCCTTAATATCACTGCTACCATTAATATCGCTGCTGTCCTTTCTCCCACTGCTACTCAAACTATCTCTGCTCTCCCTTCTCTCGCTGCTCTCCCTTCTCTCGCTGCTCTCCCTTCTCTCACTGCTACCCTTACTATCTCTGCTGTCCCTTCTCTCACTGCTACTCAAACTATCTCTGCTCTTCCTTCTCTCGCTGCTCTCCCTTCTCTCACTGCTACCCTTACTATCTCTGCTGTCCCTTCTCTCACTGCTACTCAAACTATCTCTGCTCTTCCTTCTCTCGCTGCTCTCCCTTCTCTCACTGCTACCCTTACTATCTCTGCTCTCCCTTCTCTCGCTGCTCTCCCTTCTCTCGCTGCTCTCCCTTCTCTCATTGCTACCCTTAATATCACTGCTACCATTAATATCACTGCTGTCCTTTCTCCCACTGCTACTCAAACTATCTCTGCTCTCCCTTCTATCGCTGCTACCTGTTCTATCGTCACTGCCCTTCACACGACTGCTGCTTCTTCTGTCTTGGCTTCCCTTTCTAGATTTTTGACCAGCACACTTTTTATTTCTTAGCGGTCCGGGATCGGTTGGGAGAATCGCCAGGGACATCAGTCGCTTCACCTCATCACTCTCTTTGTACTGAAAGCAAGATCAAACACAACTCGGTAAATTCTTCTGCTCGCACGCGAATTCGAATTCATGACGGGCCTCGCGACATGGACAAATCTGCTCCATTTGACGCTCAAAAGAGGAAGCGGTAGTGGCACTCAGAGCATCTTACACTTCCAGCTTTCATGACACCCCAAAAAGACTAGTAGAATTCAAAGAGTAGGGCATCACCTCAAACTTGAGCTCTTTGTCGCTAAGTTTCATCGTGCGGCTGAAGTGCTCAGCGACGATCATGCCCTGACGCTGCACGCCCGGTAGGGGACTCTCCAGATGGGTCTGCACACCCGTGAGCACTTGCACCATCCACTCTGGCAAGACAAAAAGTGGCGACAACGTGTGATCGGTGGCCCCAAGCCTGATGTGGAGCATGTATCAACTCGAATTGTTTCTCCGATTTGTGCGCCGACGTACCGTCGTCAAAACAAGATGCAAGGAAAGGTGCAGCGACACACATGAACCATTGAACGACACCACATGGGGTAATTAGAATTGATTACATTTTGGTGATATCTGGATCCAATTAATATATTACTAAAATTATTATTAATCCAAATTCCAGAGATGGTCAGAATGGGGGTAACTTAGAATTTTGATTACTTATTGGTGGTGATCGCGGATGCCAATTAATTATTTATTATTAATTTTTTTCACTTTATTATATTATTAATTAATAAAAATTTTCACGTTGAGAGAATTCAGCATTGGCCTTGGCGGAGGTTCTGTGCCTCGAGTGCTCTAGTTTAGTGTAAGTTAAACGGAGGTGTTCTGTAACTTCTTCGCAGTTAAATTAGTTTAACAGCGACATAGTCGACATTTTCACATTCTTGCTGTTGCAGCTTGTTCAGGGCAAGACTCTACAGAAAGAGGCCAGTGAGCAACAGATTTGCGAGTGTAGGCCGCCGCGTTTTCTACCACTGTGAAATACTAATGTAGGTAATTGAATGTTTCTGCACCGCAATATTGCCCCGTTTTTCAGCTCATACTGACATAGTCAGTGCGCTTGTAGAATCGCATGAGCGTGGCGCGTGCGTCAACGTGGCACAGAATCTTTAACGCCGTTGACGTACCGTCACGTATATTCGGAGAGCGGCGGGGGGGGGGTGCGTCAAAACGAGTTGAGGATGTCGAGCTGGGGGTCAAGAGGTCAAGAGGTGTAAAAGAGGGGGAACCAATTCCCTCCTTAACTTAAGTATAGGGATCGGAAATGCGAATTGCGGCCAAATGTTAACGGCTTGACCCAGGCTTGTGGATAGTTCGGTGTATAGGCAGCATGGTGGGGAAAAGCATCAACTGTGCGCGAAATATCGAGGTGCAAGGTCAATGGGGCACAGGGCAGCATTTTAGACATTTTCTGAGGACAGGTCTGACGGAGGCGATTGAAAAACTTTTTTGTTTCGCCCGGGTAGCTAGCATTTTTATGGCTTATTGAAGACCTGGAAATGTCTATTCTGCTGACGATGCCGAAGAGTAAGTGTACGGATAACCTTTTTTGATGGCTAAGAGGAGGGTTAATACATGGATTTGTTTAGGGCTATGTTTAGAAAGAATTTGACTGCCGGGTTTGGCATGTAGAATCTATACATGCCTGGGTATGTATGAGGCTACAATGTCACAGTGAATTCAAAAGCTAAATTTGGTTGAGAAGGGTTTATGCTCTTAAATCGTATGAAAAATTTTATGGATTCTGTATGTCAGTGCGTTAACATGTAACTTAATTATGCCATGCCAGTGGGCCACTGCCAGTGCATGTGGTATTGCATAGTATGGTGTAGTTTTTGCCTGGTTATTAGTTACAGATGGCAGCTCTCTACTTTCAGCCTGGATGAGTGCTTCCTATTTCAGTTTTGCAATAGTTGTTGCTATACTACGTCGATGGGAGCTTCCTTCTAATCTTAAGACATTTCAACGTTACGGCCCATTCTGTGGCAAGCTTTCATAACGATCGCAACGAAACATTTCTTCGAGAAGGTTCGCTGATAATCCCAGTGTTCGAAATAAGGGTATCCGATTTGTCGCGTACTTGTCCATTTCCACGAGGACAGTAGATCTTGTCGGAGTGGTCGCGCGGACAAGGCAGCTTGTTTAGAGGCAATTTTTCATAATTTTTCACCATCGCTGCGCGCTCGCGGGGAAACCTGAGTTATACAATAGTTATAAACATGGGTGGCGGGTGACCACCGAATTACAGTATAGTGATAAACATTTGTGTGATGTTATATAAAAACGGTTACGCCTTGCTAGCTCCCGAAAGTGCTTGGCTAGGTTAGAAGTACCATCAGACAATCAGTCCGATGACAGATCGCGACTCTGTTATAGCAATCAGTCGCACGGCTCGTCCGGCAGCGCGTACCGCCTCCGAGAAAGAGAGACTAATTGAGAGATGAGAGGAGGAGAGAGGAGGGGAAGAGAGTGAGAGAGGAGCGAGAGAGAAAGAAGGGAGGGAAGCACGACGAGTGAGAGAGAGAGAGAGAGTGATAGAGTGAGAGGGAGAGAGCGAGAGAGAGAGAGAGAGAAGAGAGAAGAGCGCAGCGAAAGAGTGTAGAGAGAAAGAGAGGGAGAGAGAGAGAGAGAGAGAGAAGAAGAGAAGAGAGACAAAGACAAGAGCAAGAAAGAGAGAGACAAGAAGGAGAGTGAGTGTGGAGCGAGCGAGAGGAGAGAGGGAGAGAGAAGAGCGTGACAGGGAAGAGAGAGCAGCGAGAGAGGAGCAAGGAGAGAGAGAGCAAGCGAGAGAGCGTGAGGATGAGAGAGAGCAAGCGGAGAGGAGTGAGAGAGAGGGAGAGAGAGAGAGAGAGAGTTGATCGAGCGAGAGAGAGAGGGAGAGAGCGAGAGAGAAGAGAGAGAGATCGAGCGAGAGATGGAGAGAGTGTGATCGAGCGGGAGAGAGCGCGAAGGGAAGAGAGAGAGCGCGAAGGGAAGAGAGAGCAAGAGCGGAGAGCGAAAGAGAAGAATGAGAGAGAGCAAGAGGGAGAGCGACGCGCGATGGGAGGGTGCTGCTTGATTGTTTGACGTGAGTTTAGCATCAGAAACTGCGTCAGGTGAGCGTGTTGCTCTGCGGCTATTGTATAGAAAGCAATATGTGCATGTCTGGTAATTTTAACATCGAAAAACCAGCCAGGCTACGCGAGTATAGCTGTTGTGTTCTTCTACCACTCGCTGAATATTATGACAGGTAATTAATGTTATCTCTGCACCTCATATTTCGAGACCGTTTTTAGAAGCAAATATGCATTTATATATATTTGAGTAGTGTGCGTTCTGTTGTTCTGCATAACTGTTAGGCGCGTGCACTGAATCCGGCTTCCTGAATCCTGAAATTTTTCGTGAGGCTTCATTGCGCTAGCGATGCAGGTTCGATTTAACACTTTGCTTTTTGTTATGTTATTGGGTTGAATGTTTGAAAGAAAACCGATGATTTGAAAATCGAGATGGAAATCTCGCTGACAACATGCAGCGATTCAGTTCACTTCCACTAGGTGCGCTGGCTTGTAGATTTACACAGCACAAGGCTAAGGATCAGTAGTCTGTCCGTAGCTTGCAGTGGATTCGGCGCAGGGCAACGGCGGTGGCTGTGGGATCAAGTGCTCCTCACCTGCAAGCTTGCTCTCAGCGCATATCTATCTATCAATCTATCTATTTTTCTTCTATTATTAAGATCTTACTATCTAGATTATTATCTAGCCATTCATCAAATGTGAACCTTGTGACGCTTGGTGGGTGAAGAGCAACTCAAGAATCATATAGGGGTTCCACGCCAGCTAAGGCTAAGGTCCCCTGCTGGACAAAGTGTTGACAGTTTCTCGTCTAACGGTTTGGCAAAATATCGAGGGGCAGACGGAGACACACACACACGTATAAGCACGCACCCAAGCACAAGGCACATCGCACACGGTCAACGCAAGGCACCGCCACAAGCAAGACGACCACATACACATCACGGGACCGACGACACTACACCACCACACAACAGACATCACACAACACCACACACACCACACAGACCACAAACGGCGCGAAAACAATACTGTTCCGCTACACTAAGTGCGGAGGTATTAAACATTCTGCGAAGCGTTTGCCTTTCATTTTTCAAGAATATTACTAGCAGTCAAACCCCGTTAGTCAGAAACTGACGGCCAAACGAAAAATAATTGGTATTAGCGGGTTTCGTATTAACATGCTTCAACATAGTATTGCCCCGATTAAGGAAAAGAAAAAATTATGGATTACAAGGTGTGTAAAGGTAATTTATATGGTTTATATGGTATATTAAGAAGCACTTTAGTAGGCGTTAAATTGTTCAGCAATAGGATACAATTAACTGCAAAGGCTAAACTCTCAATTCAATTAGCTAAGTATTCTTACTAGAGTCGGCACTCGTTACCCCGTACGAAAGTGACGGGCAAAGAAAAATAATCGTATTAGCGGGTTCGTTATTATATTGCCTTAATTTGAAGAGAAAACAATGGACTTAGAAGGTGGTGATACAAAGTGTTTTTATAATAGAATAATGAAAATCGCAGGACGAAATTTCATGTTAGTAAGAGGATGCTTGTATTATTGTCTTCGTATCAAGTATATTTTACTAAAAGATTTTTACTATGATGGGCGCGGGATTTAGCAGAAATCATGCGTAGTCTCATCAGGTACGAGCGAATATGGCCGAGGAGGCGGGATTTCGCCGAGTATTGTATTTTAATTACGAAAACAATTCGTTAAAACTATGCGCCATAGTTTATCATACAAGCGTGTATTTATATGTAGCGCATACATTTATCAATTTGAACAGTCTGTAGCTTTTATGCAAACATGTCTCATGCTGTTCTTTTTATCATTTGTTTGTACGCAGGAGGGAGAAAACTACTTTAGATCTTCTTGGAGAAGACTGTCTGATGCCTGGGAAGAGTTAATTGTATACCTGGGAACATATGGGTGGGAGGCAACATGCCCTTGTGAAGTGCTACAATGCAACGGAGATCACATTTCGTGTTTTAATGCATACGAGTAGATATATGGTAGGGCAACTTAAGGTTTCAAGTCAGATATAATTTTATTTCCATTTTTTGCAGGCTGCTGCCAGATGGCAAGCACATATGATGGAGTTTTGTTTTTGGACACATGAGATATCAACAGAGCCGTAGTGTCTGTGGTATCTGTTCTGGCTGCATAAAATGCACAAAACATGTTCACATGAACAAATTATATGATCAATATTTTAATTCTAACAAATGAAACGGTGGCTGCGACTAACTAAGAGGAGTCATCGAATACGTGAGAATTCATGCTACGTTCGTCTTCCCGATACGTCGTACGGTCATACTGTTATTGCACGGCCAAATGGTTTATAGTCAGATTCCTGGAGCCTTTTGATGACCCGACATGCACAGGAATGCTTGAATGTAGCTTTTGAGGCTGATTGGTGAGTTGCCTGGCTTATCACCTAGCAGGGCAGAACTGCTAGAAATGTAAAGCGATGCAGACTTTCCTTGCACTAACTAATAGCGATTATATTTATCTATAATAATATAATATAGATAGTAATCGAATAATAAAATAATAATAATTAATAGAGCAGCCCAAGCGCTATCATTTAATGTATTTATGCTTTTAAACTGGTAGATGTCGATGTTTATGTTTTAGGAGACTATGGATAGTAGAAAAAATAGGTAGTATCGCTGCATTATGGACTCCTGTAGTTCCAGTATATTCCAGAATCTTCTGTAATTTACGATGTGAAATTCGACGATAATGATTAATTCGGTGAATTATCTTTTTGGCTTGCTTTACATGATACCGAATGATGATGTCACTACGGTCATTTTTCATTTGTGAATGGATAGGAGGTCTCCAAAATTACGGGTGCATCATAGGTTCATAATTTGCTCACTGTGTCCAAGTTCCTACATAGCTAAGCATGGAGTATATTAAGATTATAGCGACGTTAATAATATTAATGATGAGCACGATAGCTCATGATATTATCTAACTCGATATAGTCATATTCACTTAATGTGTACTATTAGTAATAAATTTCGGGTAGAGAGTGAAGTTCAGAATGCAGAACAATACGAATGATACTGATCGTAGAGCAATCTGATTGCAGGAAAAATGCATTTACTTGCCACGCATGTGCTGTGTGTATTCCTCTCATAGTGGTAAAGCTAGCTACCTGCACTAGCAGCATCATTTCATGACTGCTGACTTAAACCCAATACTTGAGGTCGAGAAAAATGGGCTTGAAGTTTATATATAGAGATCCGAATAGACTGCTGGCTCATTAATTTACAAATTGCATTTGGATCGGATTTCGTGTATACGCGGAGATATAATCCGTAACTGATGGAAGAAATATAAGTTCTATTAGAGGACTAAAATATAGGTAATCCTCAAATAATCAACCAATACAGATTATCTCTGTGATCTATAATTAATTAAATGTCTAACGGGAATGAAAATTATATCTTGCGCGAGAAACAGCTACGAGCAACAAGATATTTATAATATTTAAAATTCATTATGTGCGATCTCTGGTATCGTATAAGTGACATTACTTGACAATAACTAATGACATTCTCATAATGTTGTTAGGAAAAGTTATTCACTAGGTCTATTCGACCATTTAAAGATTATGAATGGTAGGTTACCTCTGCACGTGTTGGGTATATATTTCTCATGATATATTGGTATTATCGCTGTTTCTGAAGATAGCTTGAATGATTTGAAATATGCAAAGGATCGGAGCTTAAGGATCTCGATTGAGACATAGCCAGCTCTGGCGACGCGTATCTGCTGTACAGCTAGAGAACGCAAAGGAATCTCATGGATGATTGTTCTCGGAGTCGCGGAATCCATCCGGCAGCGCTGAACAATAGAACAAGCATTTACATTAATGCTTTGGCTGTCGGAACATTAATTTGGGATAAGCAATGGCGCCAGAAAGTTTTAGGCGATAAATATGGTGCATGTAAAACAATGGAAAAATCCGCGTTTGGTACCCGTTTCTCTCGTACCATCGCTTCGTCCGCGCAGAAACACTCTTCTGGACACGTTCCCGTATAGTTCGAGGACATCACAGAGCATGGAGAAAATGTCAAGTCCATGCATCATATTTCGATGACTGGCTAGATTAAAGGAAAGCGCCATCCTCTGAGTGGTTTATTCTATACCACCTGCGTCGCTCTCCAGAAACATCGGGACAGCGCAGATAGCTTAAGTTATGTTACCCACCGTAGAAGCAATCGATATTCAAAGCACTACGGTAACTGCATGTGACAGATACATGCTTCTTGATAGCGCCGTATCGCGGACGTCGCGGAAAATCATTCAACCGCAGTAGAATAGAGGCAGGTTGATGACGGCCCGGCGCCATGCAAGTCGCTCGACGGTCTGGCGACGCGGCTGGTAGGCGTAACGTGTGCTAGCAGGCCGTATCAGCAGAGAGACGTTGCATGCGAAACGCTAGAAGCGGCGTCAAGGCACGCGCGGGCCGGAATCACACAAACCTAGAACACAATTCCAAATTAAGACCACGACGAAAGACACAGACAACGTGTATTATCAACATGAGCGGATGGCCCGACGCCGGCCAAATACGCACTCTAACATTAAATCTCACTGCTGCCAGACGCCTGGATCAAAGGACTCAGACACCGGGCGAACTGTCGTTCGCCTCGGTCAGACCGTAAGTAGCGAGCGGGGACTTCGACTCAGATCGTGGTTTATGAGATACTTGGTTGGCGGGCTCGAGTCTGGCGGACCGTCTGTTTCGAGCGGCGCTGGGAAAGATTAGTAAGGTAAGTATGAGACAGATAGAATAGAATTGGAAGGAGAACTGAGAGGACTGTTAGTAGAGGTACAATGTATCTTTGGAACAATTTAACCTACTTAAAATGCTATAATTACATTTAAACCTATTGCGCGAAGGAATTAACGTGAGGTACTTTGCGGAAGACAGAGACGATTGGATTAGAGAGAGAAGGAGAGGGTGGGAGTGATAGGCTGGTTACGTCTTAGCGGTAGGTGGGGAAAGGGGTCGTTGTGATTTGGGCAGTGTGAGTGTGTGTGCGTGTGCATGTGTGTGTGACTGTGTGTGCCGTCGCGCGGCGCTGAGCATACCCGCGAGATACGTGGTGACCGCGCGGACCCACGACGATGGAAAAAGCCTACCCGGCACACACCCCAGCCACACCGGAACTACGCACTGTTGAAGAACACGGCCACCGCGCGCACCGTACGGCACGTGGTGATAGAACACCCCACGGCCAACGAGCAGTACGCACAGTACGGACCGTTTGAAGAACACCCCACCCACGCACACGGTACGCACACGTACGACCTGTTGAAGAACGTTTCGAGCAGGCAGTCGTCGTCGTTGTGGAACAGCAGCATCGGCACGAAGCTGAACGACAGCGACCACGCCCAGCAGACGACGATGACGGCGACGGCGCGGAGTGTGTGTCATGATCATCGGGTAGCGCAGCGACATGATGACGGCGATGTAGCGGTCGACGGTGACGCCCAGCAGGTTGGTGATCGACGTGAGCAGACTCGTCGTCACCGTGCCCGTGCGCAGGCAGCAGAGCAGCGTCCTGCAGGGCAGACACACAACACCAGCTGCAGGTGTGGTGAGGTGCAGGTAGCATGTACAGGTAGCATGCAGTGAGGTGCAGGTAGCATGCAGTGAGTGAGGTTAGGCGGTCGGCATGTACAGGTACATCAGTGAGTGGTGCAGGTAGTATGTAGTGAGTGAGGTGCAGGTAGCATGCAGTGAGTGAGGTACAGGTAGCATGTACAGGTAGCATGCAGTGAGTGAGGTGAAGGTAGTATGTAGTGAGTGAGGTGCAGGTAGCATGTAGTGAGTAAGGTGCAGGTAGCATGCAGTGAGTGAGGTACAGGTGGTACGTAATGAGGTGCAGGTAGCATGCAGTGAGTGAGGTATGGGTAGTATGTAGTGAGTACAGGTAGTATATAGTGAGTGAGGTACCGGACAGGTAGTATGTAGTGAGGTGCAGGTAGTATGTAGTGAGTGAGGTACAGGTAGTATGTAGTGAGTGAGGTACGGGTAGTATGTAGTGAGTACAGGTAGTATGTAGTGAGTGAGGTACCGGACAGGTAGTATGTAGTGAGGTACAGGTAGTATGTAGTGAGTGAGGTACCGGACAGGGTAGTATGTAGTGGATGAGGTAGCGGACAGGTAGTATGTAGTGAGTGAGGTACCGGACAGGTAGTATATGTAGTGAGGTACAGGTAGTATGTAGTGAGTGAGGTACCGGACAGGGTAGTATG
>NW_014577192.1:448508-466724 GCF_000485595.1 Priapulus caudatus | reverse complement strand
TGAAAAACAATACACGGGGCTCGACGGCGATTATAGGCCCCGAAATGCCGCAAAAAAGAGCCCCGAAATGCCCAAAAGAGCCGAGCCCCCGGAAAATTATTGCATCAGAGTTCAATGCCAAACCAAATTCTAAGGAGCTGCTATTTTTCATGCACGCGGAGCTTTTGGAAAAAGTAGCCCCCGAAATTTTTTTTTCAATTTTTCCCTGCATGCACGTGTGGATAATCTACACGGATTTTTCATCGGCCAGATCGCGTTGATGCAAGCTGCTAGTGCGCGGTTCGGCGGGATGCCGGAACCTGCTTCGTGTGCCGGCGAGTCAGGCCACACGCTGTCTTGCGCGCGTCCCGGAGAGATGCATGAGAGGGTGATGACACCCCTAGTTTCACTCTACCTCAGCTGGTAAGCACAGCAACCCGCGGAGCGAGATTGAAACCACATGGCATCATCCGTGTCGAGGGAATACGCACGACATATGTCTTGTCGATGTTCTTTGTGGAAACGGCCACCTGTAGTTTCAGAGGGGGTAGGTTCGTGGTCTGCGGAGAGAGATCTCTTTTGTGCTGTACACGTGGCTATTTGTTCGCTGTTCCTTGTCGCCGCATTTACCAGCAAAGAAGAATGACTCCCACTAAACGGTGGGAGGGGGGGGGGGGACCTTGATGCTGCCTCAGGCTCGCGGCTGCATCCTCAAAGCGCGTGCGTTTTTACATTTTTCCTGGTTGCCGGAATAACGCCCACGCCTGTCCCGCCAGTGCGCCAAGAAAAGTCGCGCCCTACTTGTGCGAAACCAAATACGCCCCATCTTTCATCGGTACTTGGGTCGATTTATCCAGTTACGTTTATAGGCATCTCGGACGTTACTGCGGACACACGTCCGTTTGCATCTGGTTCCGTCCCCCCCCCCCCCCTGTTCACACTTAACGGTAACGTTTGGTCCATTGCCGTGCCGCGTCTTAGCGTCCGCATTGTCGTCGCTGCCTCGGTGCAACTTCACGTCGCACATTTCCCCGTTGTTGTCGCTTGCCGTCGGACGAAGGTACGGCACGACATCTTGGTTGCATAGGAGACCTTTGGGTGCTGACGACGGCAAGCTGCCCGCTACATCTTCAGCAGCCAAGTCCTACTTGCTCAAGGTTTTCGATCATGGACGCGATCCTTGCTAGGAATGTCGTCGCGTTCTACCTGCCTCTTGATGTCAGGTGGAGCGGAAGGTGTTTCTCAAGTAGGCGCAGGGCTGTTATCGGAGGTGTTTCTTAAGGTAGGCACAGGTGGAGGGAGGTGTTTCTTAAGCGTAGGCCACAGGTGTGGGGAGCACTAAGCGTGTTTCTTAGGTAAGGCACCAGGTGGAGGAGGTGTTTTTCTCAACGGTAGGCACAGGTGGAAGAGGTGTTTCTTAAGGTAGGCAACAGCGTGGAAGGAGGATGTTTCTTAGGTTAGCGCACAGGCTAGAGGTAGGTGTTTCTTAAGAGTAGGCCACAGGTGGAGGAGGTGGTTTTCTTAGGTCGGCACAGGTAGGGGGGTGTTTTTAAGGTTAGGCACAGGTAGAAGGAGGTGTTCTCTAGGTAATGCACATTCTTTAGAGGGGGAGATGTTTTCTAGGTAGGCAATGTACAGAGGTATTGGTCCATGTGAGAAGAGCAGCGATGTTTTTTAACAGTTTAATAAGGTTTATACAACGTAATTTTCTCTTTTTTGCTCTTCTTTTCTTGCCTCTCTGCTCTTTTCTCTCTCCCTCCCTCCCTTATTCCCTTTTCTCTGCCCCCCTCTCTCTATCTCTCAGCTCTCTCTTCACTCTCTTTCTCTCTCTCTTTCTTTCACTTTTCTCTCTCTCTCTCTCTCTTTCTCTTCTCTCTCTCTCTCTCTCTCTTCTCTCTCTCTCTCTCTCTCTTTTCTGTCTGTCATGTCTGTTTCTGTCTATATCTCGTCTTTCCTCTCTTCTCTTCTCGGACTTACTCTTTTTCTCTTTTTCTTCTCTCTTCTTCTTGCAACCCTTACTTTCTCTCACATCGCTCGACTCTCTCTCCCCTTCTCCGTAACTTCCTGACTCACTGTTAGCCTATGATGCTGTCCGTACTTGCCAGACTGCTCTCGACCACGTTGCTGACGTTGTGCGGGGAGCCACAGTAAGCTGAAGCATTACGGACGTGTCGGCAGCATGGCTACCTGATCACCGCGCGCGCTGCTCGTCTGCTTGTGCTCACCTGCGCGGCAGGAGCAATGCCCGAGCAGAAAACAAGAAGGTGAGAGGTGGCACGCAACTCGCACTCATGCTCCGTCTCACACTATGCCACCCGGTCTGTTCTGCTTCTGGTGTTTGCATCTTGATTCATTTCGTGTGTTGATTTTGTTTCATCGCTGTAGTGAATTTTTCTGTAGTCGTTACATTGTTATGTGTGCTCCCTTCAAATGCGTTTATGTTGTATCAACTGCCATGCGTTTTTGTTCACTGATGGTTTTTGGCGTTGATTACATTGTTTTTGTGGTGATGTTCATTCTGACCTATCCTGGAAATTTTATTAATGAATGAATGAATTAATTAATTGGATCCGGATCACCACCAAAATCTCATCAATTCTAAGTTAGCCCATTTCTGACGTATCCTGAAAATTTTATGACAATCCGTCCATAACTTTTTCAGTTAGGCTTAACCTGTATGATACAGGCGGTTCTGGCGCGGCGGCGGGCCAATCAGCCAATCAGCGAGCGTACACAAACCCACAAACCAACACTCAAACACACGCCGGTGAAAACATAACCTCCGCCAATCCCCTGGCGGAGGTAAACAGAGAGAAAAGAGTAGTAAGGCAGAGCAAAAGCAAGAGTGACATCGCAAAAAAACACTCGACTTGTCGTGTGCCACTGAATGCGGGGTATCAACGCAGCGCTCACCTTGCTAAATCGGCGCGTCTTCCTCTCTAATCGCTGCTCGATGAGAGCCCTCCAGTTCTCGGTGGTGGGCCCAGGGCTGAGAGGGACCGCCTCACTGCTGGAGGAGGAGATCACCCTACTCTGACCTTCCCCAGAGGCGCCGGCTGCGAGCGGCGGGCTGCCGGGTTGAGACAGCTCCTGGGCGGCAGCAGCTAAAACCTGCGTCGGAAAACAATTTGCTCAAGTGTTGTAGCAGTGCAGCTAAAGCCCGAAAGGGATCGCGCAATGAAGAGAGACGCTCATCTTTCCAAATGTTCGAACCTCTGTCACGATTGAAGCGAGCGTACATCCTGCACGTCTGTGTATAACGTTTACGCACGCCCCCTATCCCCAGTTGAAACTAATCGTGGAGGAACATCCCATGTGAACTAGTGATCATGATTCCATATTGCTCCCCCCCCCCAGTTTAAATTAATCATAGTAACATACCATGTGAACTATTGATTTCTCGTTCTCCATGACCCACAACCAGTCCAGTTTTAACTAATCAAAGAGTAACATCCTACAAACTAGTGATTTTATGTTTTCCATCCACCTATCACCCCAATTTTAATTAATCGTGAAGTAACAACATATGAACTAGTGATTCCATATTGCCCCCCCCCCAACCAAGTTTAAATTAATCATGGTAACATCCCATGAGAACTAGTGATTTCACGGCGTACATGCCCCCTACCCTCAATTTGAAATAATTGTAGAGTAACAGCCTTCAAACTATTGATTCCATATTGAGCCAATCCGACATATTATACGACCTCGGGCACGACGGGTTGGGAAGCACGCTCATTCCCGCAGGCGACCGCACCTCTCCCTCCCTCCTCTCACCTCCAGTACGTCCATGCGCTGCCTGAGGTTGTAGTTCCGCTCGTAGAACTGTCGCGTGAGGTAGTCAGCGACACGCTTCGGGAATCGCACCGCCGTTGCCACCAGGGCGCGTCGCCGGTGCACGACGAAGCCGGGCAAATCGTACTCGTCGTTCAGGTGCAGCAGCACCTTCGTGAGCTCAACCGCCACCTGGTGGAGAGGAGACGCAGACTATGCGATCACTGTCGAATCGCCGCCATGGCAACCGCGCGCCAACAACGCCCGAAGCGTCTTTGACGTCAAAAAACCGCATCGCAATAATGTCGCGCATTAAAATAAACATTTAAATTATTAACATTTAAAATAAGTGCGCTCAAATTTTTTAATCTAGAGGATCATCTAACAAAAGATCATCTAGATTATGACCACAGAGGAGGAGCGATTTGTTATGACATGCCGCTCACACAGCGAGCCCGCAAACAGATAAAATTAAAAAATATAAGATATAAATAGTAAAAGGATATTAGTAAAAGATTTTTGCTGCACTATGGCGCCACCTACCTGTGGGTCGATGAACTCCCGCTCGTTCCTGACAAGTTGTTCGGCGGTCTGCAGGCAGATCGCTGTTCGATCCGGTTGTTCGGTGGCTATCAGCCCATCCAGGCAGTCGCGGATGTAAGCGGGAGGTTTGATCCGGCTCGACTGTTTGTCATGTGACATGTCAAACGGTTCAAGGTCATCGTCACTGCAACGAGACATTTGACAGTTCGGCACTTGCTAACAATTATGACGTTCGTTAATTAATTAGCCGACTACATTGCAGCAGTCGCTGTATTTTTTTAAAGCATTTTTTTTACCGAACATCAATAGTATGATTGCCGATGTTTGTCGGAACAGTTCACAATTGCCAGGTTCTTAGCGTTTTTTTAATAAAGAAAGGGGAGCTTTTACTTTAAGCACCTGTCTATATCTGCGCTAGCTGGCTTCTCACGCGCGTTGACACCAGCTTCCTGTGTGATGGCTTCTTTCTTGTCAGACTTCCCAGCTGCCTTTGGCAGCTGCCGCACGCTCTCTTTATCTTCGCTACCATTGTCGTCTTCTCCATTTTCTTTATCATCACTCTCCGTTTCTATCCTTTCCTCCATTTTATCAAGGCTATCTGTTCTGTCACTGCTACCCATTCTACCAATTCGTCCCCTCGTATCACTGCTACCCTTACTATCTCTGCTCTCCCTTCTCTCGCTGCTCTCCCTTCTCTCGCTGCTCTCCCTTCTCCCATTCTACCTATTATATCGCTGCGTCCCTTCGTCTCCCACTGTCTACTCAAACTATCTCTGCTCTCGCGTCCTTCTCCTCGCTGCTCTTCGTTCTTCGTCACTGCTACCTCTTACTATCTCTGCTGTCCCTTCTCTCCCACTGGCACTCAAACTACTCTGCTCTTCCTTCTCATCGCTGCTCTCGCTTCTTCTTCACTGCTACCTTACTGAAATCTCTGCTCTCCCTTCTCTTCGCTGCTCCCTTCTCCATCATTGCTACCGCTTAAATATCACTGCTACCATTAATATCACTGGCTGTCCTTTCTCGACACTGCTACTCAACTATCTCTGCTCTGCGCGCTTCTATTGCCGCTCTGTAACCTGTTCTTTCGTCACTGCCCTTCGCACGACGCGTAATTCTTCTGTCTTGGCTTCCGCTTTCTAGATTTTGACCAGCCAGTCACTTTTTATTTCTTAGCGGTCAGGGATCGGTTGGGAGAATCGCCAGGGACAATCAGTCCGCTTCACCTCATACTCCTCTTTGTACTGAAAGGCAATGATCAAAGCACGAACTGCTGGTAAATTTCTTCTCGCTCGCACTGTGCGAATTCGAAATTTCATGACGGGCCTTCGCGACATGGACAAATCTGCTCCATTTGACAGCTCAAGAGGAAGCGGTAGTGGCAACTCAGAAGCATATTAGCACTTCCAGCTTTCATGACACCTGCAAAAAGACTAGTAGGAATTCAAAGAGTAGGGCATCACCTCAAACTTGAGCTCTTTGTCCGCTGAAGTTTAGTCGTGCGGCACTGAAGTCTCAGCAGACGATCATGCCGCTGACGCTGCAGACGCCCGGTAGGGGCCTCCTCCAGAATGGTGTCTGCACCGCCGTGAGCACTTGCAACCATCCACTCTGGCTAAGAACACAAAGTGGCGACAACGTTGGATCGTATGGCCCCAAGCTGTGAGTGTGGAGCGGTATCAACGTCGAATTGTTTCTTTCCGATTTTGTGTGCCGACGTTACCGTCATCATAATAAATATGAAGGATAAGGGGCAGGCGACACACATGAACCATTTGAACATCACCACAAAAACAATGTAATCAACGCCAAAAACCATCAGTGAACAAAAACGCATGGCAGTTGATACAACATAAACGCATTTGAAGGGAGCACACATAACAATGTAACGACTACAGAAAAATTCACTACAGCGATGAAACAAAATCAACACACGAAATGAATCAAGATGCAAACACCAGAAGCAGAACAGACCGGGTGGCATAGTGTGAGACGGAGCATGAGTGCGAGTTGCGTGCCACCTCTCACCTTCTTGTTTTCTGCTCGGGCATTGCTCCTGCCGCGCAGGTGAGCACAAGCAGACGAGCAGCGCGCGCGGTGATCAGGTAGCCATGCTGCCGACACGTCCGTAATGCTTCAGCTTACTGTGGCTCCCCGCACAACGTCAGCAACGTGGTCGAGAGCAGTCTGGCAAGTACGGACAGCATCATAGGCTAACAGTGAGTCAGGAAGTTACGGAGAAGGGGAGAGAGAGTCGAGCGATGTGAGAGAAAGTAAGGGTTGCAAGAAGAAGAGAGAAGAAAAAGAGAAAAAGAGTAAGTCCGAGAAGAGAAGAGAGGAAAGACGAGATATAGACAGAAACAGACATGACAGACAGAAAAGAGAGAGAGAGAGAGAGAGAAGAGAGAGAGAGAGAGAGAGAAGAGAAAGAGAGAGAGAGAGAGAGAAAGTGAAAGAAAGAGAGAGAGAAAGAGAGTGAAGAGAGAGCGAGAGAGAGAGAGGGGGGGCAGAGAAAGGGAAGAAGGGAGGGAGGGAGAGAGAAAGAGCAGAGAGCAAGAAAGAAAGCAAAAAAGAGAAAATACGTGTATAAACTATTAAACTGTTAAAAAACATCGCTGCTCTTCTCACATGGACCTATACCTCTGTACATTGCCTACCTTGAAAACATCTCCCCCTCTAAAGAATGTGCATTACCTAGAGAACACCTCCTTCTACCTGTGCCTAACCTTAAAAACACCCCCCTACCTGTGCCGACCTAAGAAAACCACCTCCTCCACCTGTGGCCTACTCTTAAGAAACACCTACCTCTAGCCTGTGCGCTAACCTAAGAAACATCCTCCTTCCACGCTGTTGCCTACCTTAAGAAACACCTCCCTCCACCTGTGCCTACCTTAAGAAACACCTCCTTCCACCTGTGCCTACCTTAAGAAACACCTCCCTCTACCTGTGCCTACCTTAAGAAACACCTCCTTCCACCTGTGCCTACCTTAAGAAACACCTCCATACCCCTGCGCCTACCTTGAGAAACACCTCCCTCCACCTGACATCAGCAGCCAGGTAACCGACGACATTCCTCAGGATCGCGTCCTGATCGAAAACCTTGAGCAGTAGGAACTTGCTGCTGAAGATGTAGCGCAGCTTGCCGTTCGTCAGCACCAGGTCTCCTAGCAACCAAGATGTCGTGCCGTACCTGTCGTCGACGGCAACGACAACAAAGATGTGCGACGTGAGTGGCACCGGCAGCGACGACAATATGGACGCAAGACGCGCACGACAATCGACAACACCGTTAGTGGTGACATGGAACCAGAGCAACGGACGTGTGTCGCAGTATGTCCGAGATGCAATAAACATAACTGAATAATCGACCCAGAGTACCGATGAGGATGGGGCGTATTTGGTTTCGCACAAGTAGGGCCGACTTTTCTTGTCGCACGCGGACAGGCGTAGGCGTTATTCCGCAACCAGGAAAAAATATAAAACGCACGCCTTTGAGTATGCAGCCCGAGTTTAGTGAGTCATTCTTCTTTGCTGGTAAATGGCGCGCACGCGACAAATGCCACGTGTACAGCACAAGAAGATCTCTCTCGCTTATCTACCCACGAACCTACCCCCTCGAAACTACAGGTGGCGTTTCCACAAAGAACATCGACAAGGACATATCTCGTGCGTATTCCTCGACACGGTCGAGCATGTGCTCACTCTCGCTCCGCGGTTGCCGTGCTTACCAGCTGAGGTAGGTGACTAGGGGTGTCATCACGCTCTCCATGCATCTCTCCGGGACGCGCGCAAACAGCGTGTGGCTGACTCGCCGGCACACGAAGCAGGTCCGGCATCCGGCCTCGAAACCGCGCACTAGCAGCTTCATCACGCGATCTGCCGATGAAAATCCGTGTAGATTATCCACACGTGCATGCAGGAGAAAAATTGAAAAAAAATTTTCGGGGGCTACTTTTCAAGCTCGCGTGCATGAAAATAGCACTCTAAAATTTGGTTTGCATTGAACTCTATGCAAATTTCCGGGGGCTCTTTTTGGCATTTCCGGGGCTCTTTTTGGCATTTCGGGGGCTAAATCGCCTCGAGCCCCCGTGTATTTTTTTCACTGCGTGCATGCCTCCGTGAGGCATAAATAAGGATGGATGTGACTGACAGCAAGCCAGAAGAAATGTCTTTGCCCCTCTTATAGGCTTTCCTGCAATTATTGAATGGGAATTTAAGCATGTATAGTCCGATGTTTCTTTATAATGGTTGTATCGTAGTTTTGTATCGAAATCATAGTTTAGGTTTTTAAAATATTACAGTCATCTTTGCCCCCATGAACAATCTATCATGGGCATAACTAGCATCAGACAGCAAAGACCGTAGGTTCATTACATCACGATTGAAATGGCTTATGTATATATCTTAATCAAAAGAGAGAATGAAACCTGCTAGGCACATCAGCGGCTGATTCAGTAGCACCCACCTCCATTTCCAGAGAGACAGAGTCGACCTAACAGTTTGCTGAGGAAATTCAGACAACAATCCTCCTGTCTGCGCGCGCACTCGGTCAATCTCTCAATCACAGACCACATGTCGACACCCAGCAGCTTGAAGTAGGGCGACGGAAGAAATACATCCCTACATGGAGATGGACGTTAAACGTGGTAGTGCATGAAGACTGTTCCATATATCCAGCCATCTGGGTATCAGATTACAAACCTGGATGTTTTGTTACAAATTTTGTCCGTGTTAATAATAGTAATTATTACGGTTCTTAGCAAACAAGTGACTTAGTCATATTATATATATATATATATCTGATGGGTACATGCATATAGACACCAGAACATTAAAAAAAATGATAACAACAGTTTAAATAATGCAGGCTGTTATTCGTGATGTGTCGGTACATGTATTCGTACCTATTTTTCATCCTGAGCTTGTTGGCGAGTCTGTTGGGCAGTGTAATGATAACAGTGATCAGCTCATCATTCCACGTTGCCTCCATCTCCTCGACGACTTTGCCACCGCACGGCTCCCACAGGATGTCGGCAAGCTTGTGCTGCTTGAGAAACGATTCCAGCAGACTAACGGCAAAGTCCAGCTTCCGACTCGGACTGAAAGTGAAAGACATTCACTAAGTGCTGTATGGGATTCCAAAATATCGTGTGTGTGCATGCACGTGTGTGTTATGATTTGCCTGCAAGCCACAATGGAATTCACATGAAGCAAATGCCATGTTTGATTCTGCAACAAGCACATGACAATATAGCCACAGGGCTTGCATGGCTCATTGGCACTACATGGCTATATTGGATATTGTACCTATTGAGTCCTGTCTGAGTCCATCCCAGTAATCTAGCCACAGACTCTCCGTTGTTAACCAAAAAAAGTTTTTTTTACTATGAGGAAACACTGGTAGCTAACGATACAAAGCGTGTATACACTGTATACATTGTGACCATGACATCGTGTAGCAGGAGGATTAATGAATAACAACAACAACAACCTATTGGCTAGTGTGATAACAGGGATACCAACCCATCCAACCTTACTCCCCAGCAAAATTACTAATAACTACTATGTAAAATACACACCCGCTGGTCTTCTCGATGAATCCACAGAGCACTAGGAATGCATCGTGGGAGCTCGCATGCATGAAGAAGCCATCCAACAACTCGTTGTACAGTTCTCGAACTTTATCATCTTCGACGTCAACGTTCGAGCCGATGTGCTCCAGAAGGAACTCGGCGAACCTGGCATAGATGTTCGTACTGAACTCGACTCGATCGCTGTCGGATATAACACTATCCGAAGTGGACTTAATCCTCCCCTGTTTCGGCAAAAGTGCAGACACTTTCTGCACAACAGGGAGAATCTCGTCGAAGTCAGTACTTCGAGTCAAAGTGTTTATCGTTTCAGTGACTAGCGCTACAACTGTGGTTTCCGATTCCGTGTTCATATTTTCACGTCGTTTTACCGTTTAACTAAACAGATGTCGAATTGATAAGCGTAATTTGTGTATAGACGATTATCATTTTTATCAACCTTAACAACTAAATGAAAATATTGTTGGAAGCATCAGTCGACACTAGCGTCCCCTGTCGGAATTAATAGAAATCATACAGTTCGTATCGTATCGTATAATTATTGCACCACTCTTGTATTTCACAAGGCATCACTTCTGTTCTGGTGAAAGTGCAAAGATATTCTGGGAATGTGAACTTTCATCTCATAATTTCCATTGATTTGTACTTCCAGCATTTAATTCTGTTAATCTTATTCGTTGATCCCTATATTTTAGTAATTTCCTCACGTGGTCGGAAGCAATTTTAATTAACTTGGGATCGTCATATTTCCAGTCTTCAATGGACTTATACCTTTATTTATATCCCCATATTCAAAGCCATTATATAGTCAGATGTAACAAGTCTTCTTTTTCTTCACCACTACACAAGTCACACCCGTCTGTCACTAATGTACTTATTTTTAAAGCAAGCCTATCTATCATGCATGTCTTGCATTTAAACACAAAACAAGAATCCTCATAGGACATTGATGTCATATAATTCTTTAATCCATAATTATTAATATTAATCATTTCAGTTCTGTTTTTGTTGCTCCTTCCCCTTCGTCCCTTTCTATCACGTTTTTTTTAGAATGGCCTCTTTTACCATCTTTTTCCATCTCATTTTTGATAAGGCCCCAATAGATAAGAATGACATATTTAATTTATATTCTTCAATTTTGTCTATGATTTTATTTGCCCAATTTTTTTTTCATATTTTAATTGCTGTAACAACACTCTTCTCATTAAACGTTCTTGCTCTAAATTAATTATGTATTGTAATAACATTAATCTTTTATACTAGATTTTGTCAAGAATTGGCATTATACCTAGCTCAACTCTTAGAGCGATTAGTGGGGTTTTACTATGTGAACATGTGAACAAGTATTCTCCTTAAGCAATCATTTTGAAAGCCTTCCAATAATTGTATACAGTTGCGGTTTTACTTTTCCGCGCAAATTCATTACGGTTTAGCAAATAATCCGTAAATGAGTAAAACCTCCATAAAGTCATAGATATTTCATAGAACGCCATTTTGTATTAGTATTATCACTTCTAAAGTTGTAAAAACGCAATGTATCTCTTATTTTCTTTCTTATATATATAATATAGGGCCACGGTACGGAAAACTAACCTTGGCTTAATTTTCTTTAAAAACTTCGAGTTCCACAGAAGATACCATAAACGTAGAAAATTAAAAAAATTTTTTAAATAAGAGCGTTGTCTTACGACTGGCAACAATCTAACTGGCGGCGAAAAAATCGGCCTCTAGAACCGTATGCCACCAATTTATCTAGCTAAGCCTACTATTTCTGTACCAAGATGCAAATAACACTAAAGAAAGAGGATTACTTTATATTACTTTATTCGAATGACTTTTTATTAGCCAGTCCATAACCCCTCTGTTGACACAACCGCGAGCTATATATAATTAGGTTTAGCAATCTTTTTGGCTGCTAAAGTGTACAGTGCTGCTAAATCTGTATAGTAGCAGCAAAATAATGGATCGTGTAGTTGACTCTAATAATGCCATTACACACAGCTCTAGAACCAAGAACAAGAGGCGTTTGGGTCGATTTTTGTACCTCATTCTAACGAGCGTTAATTAATAATATCAAGAGCTTATGATGCCTAGGTATTATTAGCTCCTGGTGATATGCTTGTGCTATTTAAATACAAGTTTTTATTATATTCTTATGACCTAACACTGTTAGTGTCAGGAACAGGTCGCCTATCTAGAAAAAAAACGTTTGGAATATGTTATCATAGTTTGTTGTATATACTACTCATTTATGCCTGCACATGAAAAAGACAATAAGACTTTATTCTTTCCGATTCGGAGAGGTACAGCGAGTCTCACAGTGCACAAAGTAGAGACTTTTCTAATGGTGGTCAATTGATTTAATTGAGTCATTTTCTTTTAACTTATTAATTATATTTCTTAAATAAGAAGCCAAAACAACTTAGGCTACAGATACCTCACCCGTGGCGTTGGTTTCAGTCACTTTTTTTCTGAATCCTATAGCTTTTCTATTAGGTGTGGAAAAATTCAGGAAGATTGGTCGCCTTTACAATGTTAAAATCATCTATCTCGGGAAAAATGTAGGTACTCCCTATTTTAATTGTATAATGCTAACCAACTAATGTTTCATTTTGCACATACTGGGCACACGCGAATATGAGCGTTAAACCTATTTGTCAATGGCGAAATCCGGGATGAAAGGGCTTCTCATAAATATTAATGTGAAGTAATATTAAAGGAATTGTTTATGTTAAACAACGTTTACTGACAACTATCTTCATATATCAACGATCGATCTGCCAACGTTGTGCATTTGAGATGTCCACGTTTAGCAAGTAGGCCTATACGTTCTGTAGTTGTAGTTCACCGACCAACTAAATCTCGAGAAACGGTTTTTAATTGGATGTGTTCATTTCCAGCGTTTGCCGACGCATGAGAACCGATTCCACACCCATGTATCCACTATGACCGTACAATGCAAATGGCTGTGGGAGTTCGTTTACGTCATCGCACTAATTGAGTTCAAATTCAAACGGACGCTACAACGAGCTGCATTTTTATACTTTAATGGAAATCAGAGCGACCGACTGCGGCACTGAAAACAATAATTTCGCATCTCCCCACTTTGATCAATTGAGCGAAATCTAAAACAGAACGTAATCACCTTATAAATTGATAACTGCGCAAATATGATAGAAAGGCAAAAAATCATATACAAAGAGTGTTCGCTTAGCGAATGAAGTTGGCTGTGACGTAACGTCATCTCATATTACGGATACACGCGTTATAGTTCCACGTGAGGTCTATATATCTGGCATATACGACATGCGCGAAAGCTTACAGGTTTGACCCTGCGTTGAAGTATAGAAACTTTCGGAAAAACAGGAACCTGTTAATTATTTAAGAGAGTCATTTAAAGTCAATGGTTTTCGAAGCTAGTCGTCAGTATCCGTTTTCTTATGTAAATGTGCAAGTCCAACAACATATTCCTTTGGGCGTACGCCATCTCCTGTGCGCGACTATCTATGACGCGTATATCTGGCTCCCATCCCGTCTCACCACAATTTTTCTCTTTCATTTCGTCGCTTTCTCTCTTCCTCCTCTCTCTCTCTTTCTCTGTTTCTGATATTGACAGCGATTCCGAACGGTATACAAGGATATCCGAGTCTCGATGCCAAGAGCTGAGGACGGTGAATTAACGAGGACGCAACCAATAGGAAGTAATGAAAGAGAAGATTCACTCTAACGAATTAAAACGACGACGCACGAACAAAGACCACAGAAAAGGCGGGATGTTTTCAAATATGTTCATTCGTAACTTGCTTGTTGTTTTTTATTAAAAACTTAAAAACGTAGAAACGATATGTATGACAAACAGTATAGTATACCGAAATATATACCCACACATTCGTAGCCGACAACCGTACCGGCCGCCGACGCGCGGGAATCCTCCGCGCGCGTACACACAACCCACGTCTGCAAATGGCGTTTACGCCGATTTCTCACTAGCAAATCTGGCACGACGCGTGACGACTGGCGTCAATGTCTCACGCAATGTGAATCTATCACCCGCTCCTCGACACGTCCTCGACCACGCTGTGCGACCTTCCGGTTGTCCATCTTGTAAATTCATGCATCGTCATCAGATGGGCGTCGGTGTGGTTGTCACAAATAAACCGGAATATATCGTCGTAGAAGCTGAGATATATATATAATATTATATATATATAATATTATATTTATATATATTACATATATATATCCGGTGTGTCGGC
Organism: Priapulus caudatus; assembly: GCF_000485595.1. Classification (NCBI taxonomy): domain Eukaryota; kingdom Metazoa; phylum Priapulida; class Priapulimorpha; order Priapulimorphida; family Priapulidae; genus Priapulus; species Priapulus caudatus. Next base: position 452,584 of record NW_014577192.1, on the reverse strand, counting down.
AGGCAGGGAAGTCCTCCTATCCGGTAATGGGCGACGGTGCTCACTCACACGCAGTGGTGCTAATTTGCGAAGATATTTAGCCGTTAAGCGGGAATGTCAATTACTTCAGCTTAATTCGTTTCATGCGAATACACTTATACTATACAATACAGGTCAGAGGCCAACTGCGCCCGCGGGATTCCGTACACACACCGACATGCCAATAGTATATAGATGGCAGCCGCGGCGCGAACTATGACATCATAACTCAGTTTCAAGGGTCTGACCATTCTCAGCACGCAGTGAAAACAGTTTCGAAACCAAAATTTCGAATTCATGCTACATTCCGAAAATTTCGAATGGACATCATATATAATTGCTGACCCGTACTGCACAAATAGCCTTGTTTATATCACTGCTATAGAATAACGTAGAGAAACCGGCTGGTGTTGACTATAGCTACTTGTGTGATTAGCTACCGCGGTGTCCACAAAACGTCAAGTCTATATAGAATAGGATTATATGTACACACGCGGTGTTTACAACCTGTATAGATGAAGTCGTTCGGTACCTCGCTAAAGCAACCAGTGTTTGCACATGTTGCATTACAGCACGCTCCGGAGTTTTCTCTCACGCACACACACGCACTGAATGCCATCATTGGGATGAATGGGATCCAGTCAAAAGTTAGGGACGACGCGCTCATCCCTTTGGTTCGCCAACGTTCGGGTGTAATTTTCATTCGTACAAAAGTAAAAGAATAATATTTTCTAGGATTTCTTAGATACAAATACACGATAAAAGAATACTAAATCACACGTTCTATATATCACCTATAATATACGCGTATGTACCTTAGACCCAGGTTACATATCTCTTCTCGTGCGCTTAACCGTTGCTGCTGATCATCAGGTATCAGTACTTGTGATGCAGTCACACGTAAATAATGCTACACGCAAACGGATCGTCGTTATCAGATACGCGTGGTGTGTGTGTGTGTGTGTGTGTGTGTGTGTGTGTGTGTGTGTGTGTGTGTGTGTGTGTGTGTGTGTGTGTGTGTGTGTGTGTGTGTGTGTTAAGTGCTAATGCCTGATACACGCACAAAAGAAAGTACAGATTTTATTGCGCAAATTGTTGCAAGTCGTTGTCAGTTATATTGGCTGAAAATCACTTGTTTGACAATACCACCTGCTTACGACGTCATAGCATACATGCGATTATAATAATACGCTTACAAACCACGCGATTGTATAACTAATTCGTCTGTACCGTAAGTAATGTATAGCACTATGAACGTATACATTATCTATCGTCGTTCATGGGAACATGTTCTGGATTATAATAATCATGAACAGTAATGTGAACAGTACAGTTTATGTACTCTTGTAATTATATATAGTAATATTATATGAATATATGTGTTATATATGTATTATATATATATATATATATAGAAGTAAAGTCACACACAAACACCCGTGTGTATATATGTATATATATATACATATTGCCAGTGACAATCAGCGCATGCGCAAAACCTGCTTACACAAATATTAACAGAAAAACGTGTTTTCGATGCACGGACTCCTACACGCCCTGGCGGTGGAAGTACATGAAGCCGTCAGTATAACCATACAATGATCATGTAGTCACGTTTACGGATTCCCTTAGTGCATGGTAGATAATTTTATTAATTCATTCGATTCAAGCGATTACATGTGGTACAGATGTAGAGACTATGTACATGCAGAAATGATCTATTAGGTTCAGTAAGCTCCTATATAGTCCATCCACCCGCGTCTTACCAGCCACAGCTAAACCTGCCTGCGGTGTAAGCGAATTGATGTCTACAAGCTGGTTAGCAACATCGTGTTAAAATACTATTTACACTGTAACGATATAGTAACTATATTGTTATTATTACTATTAACGATATAAATAATATGATGATGATGATGATGATAATGATGATGATGATGATGACGATAATAATAATAATAATAAAATAATAACTTGATAGCGAGTCAACCTCGAACTAAACGATCGAACTAAAAACATTGTAGTGGTATGATGGGGATGGGTGGCCCAATGCATTGCGAGACAGAATAGATGATGGCGACTCCATCTGAGTTTACATGCTATCATGACTAGATGCTGCGCAGCTGAACATGCGATGGCTTCAGCGAGAGGATTTGCAAATCCGCTCGAACACATTACCTACGGCTTAGCGTCGAATCGAGGCGGGAATTTCCTCGACGTGATATCTGCTGCTACAGTTGCGGCTCTGCAATAAAGCTATCGATCAGTCTGTTGAAATCTGAGTAAGCTGCTCTCTCTCTCCTTCTCCCTCTCTCTCTCTCTCTCTTTCCGTCCCTCTCTCTTTCGGCGCTAGCTCTATCGGCCACACAATTTCTCGGTATATATATATATATATATATATATATATATATATATATATTTCGATATCTGCGTATTCATCTAATATCTAACAACTATCTCTCTTCCGGTGCGCCATGCAGTGCTTCACAGGGACACCCAGAGAGCTTTCGCGCTTACAGAGACTCGTCATAGACGGCCACGGCGGGGCGCTCGTCCCGACAGCAAGTGTCTCAATCTATAGGTTTCGCTCGCTGCCTGCTGCGACGCGTCGCCCATCTAACAGAAGCTGGCGACCACGGCCTAGCTGCTGCGGGTTTTGCATTGACGTCACACATGACGCACGTTACGTGGCGATCTCCGGCGCTGCGCTAATCAACGAAGACTCGGCTGCTTCGCGCGCGAGGCGGACGCGTGACGTCACAAACGCACAACGCGTCACAATCGAGTGACGACGTGTCGGGTTGTTTACGGCGAGTATGCTGCGAAGTAGCGTGGCAGCGGAAAGCGATGTTGCTGTCGCCGTCGTCGTCGTCGTCGTCGTCGGCGTCGCCTACGAAATAACACACACCCGTCGAAATATCACGTGATCGGTTACACGTGATTCGGCCCCGAGTCCTGGGAAAATGCGAGGAATGGCGGCGTCGACACGTTAGGGAGTGCCGGAGAGGGGAAGGAGTTGGGGAAGGAGTTTTTCATTTCATATCACAGGATATAAGGACGTCTACAGTCGACGCAGGTCTGCAGGCTGTGTCGACGCGTGTGTGTGTGTGGGGAGGGGGGGTGCAGGACTACACAATCCAAACTAAAATTCTAGCATTCATCGCAATGTGAAGGCGACAAAAAACAACTCCGCGCATTACGAAAATCGAGTGTGCGTATCGCCGCCTACGTGCAAGAGCGGATTGATACGAAGGCGATCGCGTTGGCGTTTTTTCGCCGAGAAAGAACGATTATTTTGGACTCGTAGAGCGAATGGAGGCCGTAGCACGTGATCTAATCCATCGACAGCTATACGAACGACCGACTCGCGCCGGCGAAGATGATCGATTGGCGGTGTCTGGCGGGCATTTCTCCCCCGGATTTTAGGTCTAGAGAAGTATGCCGTCTTCAAACTGTAACACGCGGAAATTATTGGGCCTCATGTTTGTTAGTTACGGCATCGACCGCCCGCCCTCTCTCGTCCACTCGCCTTACTTCTCTAAACAGCCCGCCCACTCTCCTTCCTCCACCCGCCTTCCTTCTCTAAACAGCCCGCCCTCTCTCCCTCCTCCACCCGCGTTCCTTCTATAAACAGCCCGCCCACTCTCCTTCCTCCACCCGCCTTCCTTCTCTAAACAGCCCGCCCTCTCTCCCTCCTCCACCCGCGTTCCTTCTATAAACAGCCCGCCCACTCTCCTTCCTACACCCGCCTTCCTTCTATAAACAGCCCGCCCTCCCTCCTCCACCCGCCTTCCTTCTCTAAACAGCCCGCCCTCTCTCCCTCCTCCACCCGCGTTCCTTCTATAAACAGCCCGCCCACTCTCCTTCCTACACCCGCCTTCCTTCTATAAACAGCCCGCCCTCCCTCCTCCACCCGCCTTACTTCTCTAAACAGCCCGCCCACTCTCCCTCCTCCACCCGCCTTCCTTCTATAAACAGCCCGCCCTCCCTCCTCCACCCGCCTTCCTTCTCTAAACAGCCCGCACACTCTCCTTCCTCCACCCGCCTTCCTTCTATAA
>NW_014577192.1:436336-448498 GCF_000485595.1 Priapulus caudatus | reverse complement strand
TGTGTGTGTGTGTGTGTGTGTGTGTGTGTGTGTGTGTGTGTGTGTGTGTGTGCGTGCGTGCGTGTGTGTGTGTGTGTGCGCGTTGGTGCGCGCGCGCGTGTGTATGGTGTGTGTGTGTATGGCGTGTGTGTGTGTGTGTATGTGTCTATAATTACGCCGCGGCCAGTACAACAGCCACGGCCTGGTCTGCAAACATATAGTTATTGTCATCGTCATCGTCATCGTCATCTACTCCTTGCACGACGCACAGACATCATAATCGAGGTCGTCTGCTTCGTGTGCGTAATGTAACAATCATCATATCTCGTCCTCGTACATTTACGTCGGCATAATGTAGCCATCGTCATCGTCGTGGACGTCGTCGCCCGCACACAAACATCAAGATGTATGCCTACTGCAGCGACATCTGACGCTATTTTCCGCCGACTCGAAGTAGAGTCACGGATCGTCTGCAAGATTATAACGTTAATATTATTACTCGCTGTCCAATACACCGTAGGTCGGTTATCGCGGTTGGCTCGAATGTACACGCACGCGTCTGCGTGATTATGCGTCATCTAGTGACGTCACTGGTTACCGCTAGGGTCACGTGCTAGTGCGATAAACGCAGGGCCGACGTACCGAGCGTTGCGTACCATCTCGATGTGCGTGCGTGGGCGCGTGTGTGCGTGTTCGTGCGCGTGCCATTTCGATGTATGTGCGCGTGCGTGTGAATGTGTGCGTGCATGTATGTGCGCGTACGTGAGTGTGCGAGTGTGCGTGTGCGTGTACAAGTTCGTGCGCGTGCTGGTGTGTACAAGTTCGTACGCGTGCAGGGCGAAGAGGAACTAAATGGAGCGCGGAATGGCCGAACCCCAGTGCTCCCGTTCAGCAAATGGGCCGCATTTAGCCCGTCCTCTGCCTTAGTTGGCGTGCACCAGCAGGTGGCTCTGGTTCGGGTTGTAGGCGTGGTTTCCGCCGCCAGAGGTCAGGCCGTCGAGCAGAGCCTTCGTGTTTTCGGGGCCGAGCGTGTTGTTCATGAGGCTCCCGAGGATCAGGTCGGCATTGAGCGGCCCCAGATTACCGAGCGCCCCCTGCTGTTGCTGCTGCTGTTGCTGCTGCTGCTGTTGTTGTTGTTGTTGTTGCTGCTGCATGCTGCTCCCGGGCCCGTACGCAGCGCCTCCTGGTGGCGCGGCGACCGATGGCGTCGACGACCCCTGCTGCATCGCGGGCATCCCCGGATATCCGTCATGGAACCCGACCGGAGGCGGCGGCGGTGGCAGCGCGCCATCGAGCATCGACTGTGGCGCCATTTGGAACGGCGGCGGCGGCGGCGGCGGCGGAGGAAAGTAGGGCACGGGCGGCAGCAGGTGCGGGGATAGCGAGCGCGGGCGGCTCGCCGGCGGCAGCGGCAGGCCCTGGTTGTTGTAGAATGCCTGGATGAGGTTGCGCTGCTTCATTGGCGCACCGGCGCCGACCGCCGCCGCTGCCGCCGCCGCCGCCGCAGCCATCTCCGTCGGCGAAGACCGCTGGATGTGGTTCTTGCGCGGCGCCGAGTTCTTCATCTTCGTCGAGCCGAACTTCGTCTGCGCGAACATAGCGGCGGTGAACTGCGGCTGCTGCACGGGCCGCGAGAGAAAGATGTTGGGGGCGGCGGCGGCGGGCAGCGGCGAAAACGACTGCGCCGGAGCGGGCGTCTCCTGCCCCCCTCCTCCTCCTCCTCCTCCTCCTCCTCCTGCGCCTCCGCGATAGAGAGCCGATGCCGTGTCGCCAATCGGCTTGAACGTCTGCGCTTCTGGGTTGAAGGTCTTTACCTTGGCCGTCGTGACGGAACCGTCGCCGATGGCGGCCGACGTGGCAACGTCGGTGCTGTCGGCGCCGCCGCGGTCGCCGCGGTGGTCCGAGTAGAGGATCTTGACGGGGCCCTTGTCGCCGATTAGGTAGGACACCTCCTTCGGGTCGATCCAGACAGCGAGCTCACGCGGCAGGTTCTCCTTGATCTCCTCCTCGGAAAGGCCGCTGGCGAGCGACGCGGCGCACATGACGGGGTCGAGCTGCTTGCCGACGCGCACGCAGCGGTAGCCGGAGCCCTTCGCCGGACACTCCGGGTACCAGTGGCCGCCGAACTTGCGGCGCAGGCCCTTGTCCAACTCCTCGGCGAAGATGGTGACGCGCCGGCGCGGCAGCTTGTTGAACAGGTAGGAGATGATGAAGTTCAACGCGATCTGTATCTCGACGTGCATGTTGCTATTGTTGATGTTGCTGTTGTTGTTGTTGTTGTTGTCGCCGCTGTTGTTGTTGTTATTTTTGTTGCTTCTGATGCTGTTTCTGTTGCTGTTGTTGCTGTCGTTTCTGTGTTTTTTTCTTCTGTTGTTGACGTTTGTTGTTTCTGTTGCTGTTGCTGTTGCTGTTTCTGTTGTTGTTGTTGCTGTCGGTGCCAGTCGTGGTGTTGGTGTTGTTGCTGTTGTTGTCGTTGACGTTGTTATCGCCGTGGCCGTCAACGGACGCCTCCGTGATTGAGTGCTTGCTTGTTGCTGTTGGTTTCGGTTGCTTGGATGACTGAAGGCGGCGTTATGTGATCAGCGCGCGGCGAAAGTCTGCAAAACAAAATTTGACGACGTGAGTGGGTGGGCGAGAGAATTCGTCCGCGCATGTGCGTTCTTACTGGCGCTCATAGTGTGTATGTCCCCCCAGGGTACTGCCGGAACGTACCCTGAGTACGGTCCGGTATACCGGAACCTACCCTGGTAACTATCTGATATGGTCAGGGGTTAGGGTTAGGGTTAGGGTTAGGCCCATTAGGCCCATTAGGGTTAGGGTTAGGGTTAGGGTTAGGGTTAGGGAGTAGGCGTAGGCGACTCCTTAGACTCGTTAGTGGAGTAGGCGAGGTACGGTCCGGCATATCAGATAGTACCAGCAGAGCATATAAATCACGTTGATTTATATGGTCTGGTACCAGGGGACCGTACCCAGGGTACGTTCCGGCAGTACCCTGGGGGACATAGACCCTTTCAACCTTACTGGCAGTACGTATAACTGCGAAGACGTGACAGAGCAAACGGGAGAAAAATAGGCCGGCATGTGGTATGTTCGTTTGTTATTTGTTAAGCCAGGAGTGTCTTCGCCATTCGTGTGTTAGTTATCTGGTGGGTATGCGGTTAGCTGCAGTCGATATCGTTGTAGTGTGTTCGTTCGAATTCGAACGTGCAGTGTTACAGTGCATGTGGGCGTTTGTGCATGTATGTATGTGTGTGTGTGTGTGTGTGTGTGTGTGTGTGTGTGTGTGTGTGTGTGTGTGTGTGTGCATGTGTGTGTGCGTGCGGGCGCGCGCGTTTGTGTGCGCGTGTGCGTACGTGTGTACGGGGAACTCAGTTGTAAGACAAAATCCCCCGATAATGTTAGCGTTTCAAGATGAACAATGAAAGTGCATAGCGGGGTGATCAATGTTAAGAATAAGTACCCCTTGTGTTGTGTCTTAGGATATTATAAGCCTGGCATTTGGGGATGATTCACAGATGCACACATCAGTTAACCACACGCGTTCGACTGCTCGCTACGTGTAAAGGCGGACCTGCTCTGGGAAAAGCGCGAGAGAGTAAACGAGCTTCCTAATCGATAATTGATTAATCGGATTTTGTTCATTGCGTCGTGTCGCACATTGAGAGCTCGGTTTAGACGCTGTCTGCAATCAATTTCTTGTAATTTTCCCCACGGTCGGCCGATACCGGCCTGACAATCACTCGATCACTCGCTGGATCAGAGCTCAGCCACGTCATTCGGGCGAGTATGCCCGAGAATGGATCGCGTTCACCAATATCTAATACACGTGTTCTTCGTCGTCTTGAACGCCTGTTTATAAGCAGCCGCCGCGAGCGTTGCGTTGCTTGGCGACGAGAAGATGGCGGCGGCGGCGCCTCGCGCAAACCTCGCGCGTTGAAGACGGGGTGTGGTATCTGTGCATGGGCCGCTGTTAGATACATCACTTGTAGTTATGACATTATGAGTGTGAAATGTCGCAAGCACTTTTAGATGAAATGTCGTGACAAAAGTCATGACATTTCAGACTTATGATAGAGTCAAAACTAATAATGTTTCTGACAATGGACCCCTAGAATTCGAACGAATCGAAACAACAGTTTCGTTTTAATATCATCGAATATTTAGATCTCACTAAGAATACGTTAGAAAGATGGCAAGCCCAAACGAATCGCATCTATGTGGATATACACTAGCTAGATAGTGCCGCCGCTGATGATCTCGCTAGCTCTATCATGATTGCCAGCAGTGGCATTAATACTACGGATATTATTATCATTCTATCTCAACCGTAGTAATGAATTCGGCGCGAACGGGGAAAGAGATGTTAGATCTTGGTGAAATACTATTATGGGCTAGAGATAATGAGAGCCGTAACACGTGCTAGCTTAGGTTATTACTGGATTAACAAAATAAAGACATTGATCACGCAAATAGAATACACGTGGCAAGTGAATGTAAATAGGCGAGTGGAGTAGGAAGGGAGATTAGAGAGATATAAGGGAGGGATGATGAGTGATCGAAATAGAAGGAGAAGAGAGTGTGTGTAGGGGATAGAAATATGATAGTGGCAGCGAAAAAAAACGATTCAGAGATGGCGCGCGACATATCAAATACATTTTCACATTAATCACCAAACGTCGAAAACAGCTAGAATCGTAGCGAAAATTCCGATCGGAAAAACACAAGAGATAAGCGTATAACAGCAGAATTGTCGGGTCTCAAGTTGCGGACGGTCACTATGCGACACAGTATTATAGTGAATATTAAGGACTACTAGTATAAACGAGTGCCAGTGTGGCACACGGGTGGCAGTGTAGGCGCGAGCGAGTACCGAGAATGACCAGGATATAAGAATGCAGTCATAGCACGTTAAGACACGCGAACAAGGCCAGATCCGACGGCTAGTGGTTCGATCAAGAGTTTTATCCGGTCTGATCTGTCAAGGGAGAGCTCATCAAAAGACGGAGGACATCCGTGCCGACGGTCTGGCGTATATAGGTCGTAACTTGGTCGGTCAGGGAATCACTGTCATTCCCCGCGCCCACCCGTCTCTGCTCGCATTGTCGTGCGTGCGTGTGTTGTGTGGGTGTGTTTGTGTGTTGGTGTGTGTTGTCCTGTGTGTGTTTGTCCCGTGACGTGGCGGGTATTATGTGTTTGTATGTGTGTGTGTGCCTGCCACGCCCACGCCGTTGTGATGTATGTCTGTGATGAGTGTCGTTTCCCCCCGTCCCTGCGTAGGTGTGGTATGATGCGATGGTTACGTGTGTAGCGTGCCGTGTGCCTCGTATTATCGTGTGTGCGTGGCGGCCCGTTTGTGTTTACGTGTGTGCGTGCCTTGTGTTAGGATGTGTTGCCTCTGAGTGCTGCCTCGTGCGCCGCGCGTGTTATTATGTCTAGTGAGTGTGTTCCGTCTGTTCGTTCGTATGTGTATGTGCGTCATGTCTTACGGCGGTGTCCGCGTCGTGTGGGTATGTGCGTGTGTTTACGTGGGTGCGTGCAGTGCGGCTGCTCCCATGTATGATACATTACATACATCATAATTAATGTAAGTGTACGTAACCATACTTGGCTGCGCAGGCCAACGGGACGATTCACATATTACCCTATCGACGCAGAGCGAAGGCGTATTATCAAATTCTGAATATTGCCTTCACATACAAAAATAACAGCTGCTTTTAAACGCCAAAGCATTCTACTCGGCCCAACGTACCCTCGTATAATTTTGCCCCAAAGTACCCATCATGCATACACGGCACGCACTCCAAGCCCAACTCACTCACTCACCACGTCAAAACACGCACACACGCATGCTACGTACGTACTACGCACGCCACCACTGAAGCACTCACGCCCCCACTACGCACGCACCACGCCACGCACTGCACGCACGCACGCACGGCACGAAACGCCACGGCACGTACGAACTGCCCTGTATCGTTGCTAGTATCGACTTCGGGCTGCTGTTGCCTGCTCCTGCGCCAGATGCTGCGCGTCGCTGCCTCGGCTCACGTATTTCGTTAATGAAGCGCTGACGGATGACGGAATGACGTCACGTCCCTAATCTATATCTATCAATCCGTCCGCTGCGCTTCCGTTTGCAGATACCCTACTCGCGCGTCTTCACCGCGCACCGCGCATCTCACCGGTCTGCAGCGAGGAAGGAGAGCAAATTTTGCCGAATTGCTGGAATGATTACAGCGGGCAAACGTTAACTCTATCCTACCTGTCTCGTCGCCTCGTATCTCCCCGACGCTGTCTGCTCTTACGATGCCTGTCTGTCTGCCGTGCCTTCGCGCCCGTCCGTCCGCTCCGTTCCCCATCCTGCCTGGTCCATCGGCCGCGTCCTCTATTTGTTGCGTTTGTTGATTTGACTGTTTTCTGTCGGATTCATTTCACTGCCTGCACGGCCAGATAGAAGGCTGAGTAGCGATTGTAAGGCGAGTAGGAGTAAGCTACACAGAAGCGGCAGCAACAACCGGGGCCGCACCCCCACGCCTATCACCAACGCCGGCTGTTCCAAATATCACAAGACCGCCTGACTCGTCCATGTGACGACGGTAACAAAATTTTATATAAACCTTGCCATGAAATAGAAACAGATGTGAACGACAGAGAGCGAAGAGAGAGCCAGAGGGGTACAGGCGCGTGACAAGAGAGGCCAGCGAGACATTAGCGAAGGGGGAAAAGACGCAAGAGAATGAAGAGATAATAAATGAAACGAGAAGAGTAGACACACATGGTCCACCACCATTAAGCACAAGTATGTCAAACTTTAGTTGAAATAGGAAACTTGCACACGCGGTATTACATGAGCGCCGCTGAAAAATTTCTGATATAAGCTGCCCAAAGTGAGCCAGCCCATAAGGCGTACAGCCCCCATGCGTCCTGAACGCGTATTTGCTTATAACAGTCTAGGGTTTTGGCTATAATCGTCAATAACCTATTCAATTTATTCAAGCAATACCTGAAATATCGTACGATATTTATACTATTATTCTAGTGCCCTCAGGCGCCTGAGCATAGCTCTTACAATCGTGGGCTCCTAGCTCCTTGAACCAATCTGGCCTTTAACCTCAACAATCGTGGCCTATTAGCAATCAAAACCAATTCGTGGGTCTCCTAGAACTAACCAATCAGGGCCTCTAGCAGTCCCGACCAATTCAGTGAACCTCGCAAAACCGACTAATCAGGGGCTTCCTAGCAGCCGACCCACATCAGGCTTCTTAGCAGCCGCACCAATCAGGATCTCCTAGCAGCTGACCCAATCAGAGCCTCGTAGAAACCGACCAATCAGGGACTTTCTAACAGCGCCGGACAATCAGGGGCTTGCTAGCAGCTACCAATCAGGAGCCCTTCATAGGAACGACCTAACTTAATCAGGGCTTCCTAAACAACTGACAATCAGAGCCCCTACAGCCTGAAACAATAAAGGGGCCTCCTAGCAGCGCGCCGCCGACAATTAGAGCCTCGTAGGGGAACCGTAGCAATCACGGCTTCCTACAGCCGACCAATCAGAACTTCCTAGCAACTCAAATCAGGAGCCTCGTAAGAACTGACCATCAGAAGTCCTCCAGCAGCCGACAATAAGGCCTGTTAAACCGCCCAATCAGAGCTTCCTGAGCAGGTCCGACCAATTAGAGGCTTCCTAGCAACCGACCATTCAGGAGCCGCCTTGCAGCTGACCAATCAGGGGCCTCCTAGCAGCCGACCAATCAGGAGCCTCGTAGGAACCGGACCAATCAGGGGCTTCCTAGCAGCCGACCAATCAGGAGCCTCGTAGGAACCGGACCAATCAGGGGCTTCCTAGCAGCCGACCAATCAGGAGCCTCGTAGGAACCAACCAATCAGGGGCTTCCTAGCAGTTTGACCAATCAGGGGCCTCCTAGCATCTGACCAATCAGGAGCCTCATAGGAACCGACCAATCAGGAGCCTCCTAGCAGCTGACCAATCAGTGGCCTCCTAGCAGCCGACCAATCAGATCGACCAAAAAATTAGGATACACTGCGATCATAGCTCCCTCCCTTTCTACGGAGCACAGAGGCCCCATTTTAAAACAAAAGCGCACGTTTGATTTATCGATGACATTAATGATATGGGCAATTTATCGTATTTCCGCGAGTTTTCTGCAATAGTTAACTATTTAAAACATTTATGAAATAGCGACTGCGTTACCGAACCTGCACATATATACATAATACTTTCTACTTATATAACATCGAAAACGTCTAGCGATATTCGGTTAATAAAATATAACAGTAACAGCGGTAGAAATTAACTTTTGAACACGGGAGTCCAACGGACTCCCTAGTCCCTATCATCAAAAAGAGGGAGTCCGCAGCAAAATGAGGGAGTCCGCAGCAAAATGAGAGAGTCCGCAGCAAAATGAGGGAGTCCGCAGCAAAATGAGAGAGTCCGCAGTCTGAGGTTCAAAATTAAAGATATTAACAATAACGCATGTGCTTATTTTTAAGATTCATGCGGTTGCACGTCTGCCAAATTTTCTTTGGATATTTGCTGAAAAAATGGCCGTGCTCCAGAACGAACTATTTAGTATTTTTCAGGGAGTCACACGAACTCCTGTATATGTCAAATCAGGGAGTCCGACACTAAATCAGGGAGTATTTGACTCGGACTCTCGTTTATTTCGCACCCTGCAGTAAGACTATAACAAGACATTCAGTGTTTACTAAGGCAGTAACCATATTATCAAGAGCGTATAAAGAAGGATATACACTCTTTACACCTATTATACCTTCTTTATACGCTCTTGATATTATTGTCAAGTTATATTTGACAACCTCTACTCTAGTAGTAGTACTACTTACTACTACTACTAACTACTCACTACTACTACTATACTACTACTACTACTAGTAGTAGTAGTTAGTAGTAGTAGTTCAGTAGGTTAGTAGCGAGGGGTGCGGAGGGGGTGCCTCCCCACGTAGCTTTTCTTTTGCGCCCGCTATTAACCCCAAAAGACAGTCCAGCGGGGTTTTTTTAAAAAAGCAACCCCCCCCAGTAAAGATAAGCAAAAAAGTACCCCAGCAAAAATTTTTTTTTTTTTTAGATACCGTCTTTGAGTGGGCCGCGCGGGGGGCGCTTTTTTAACGGTCTAAGTTTTTTTGGAGTTTTAAGGCCGGCGGAGGCTAGCAGGCGGGGGGGGGGGGCCAGTAGCCCCAGCTATAGACAACCCACGTCCGCCAATTTATTTTAAAGTAAAAATAGGAGCGCGGGGGGCGGGGCGGGGGGGGCGAGTAGCGGAGTAGCGGGAGTAGGCTCGCGGCCCGGAAAAAAAAAAAAAAAAAAAAAAGTAAAAGACAAAAAGATACCCCAGCGGGGGGGAGTGAGCGGGGGGGGAGGAGGCAGTAGCCGGTTGGCGGGTAGGCGGAAGGCGGACAGCGAGCGAGCGGGCGGGCGGGGGGCCAAGGGGGGAGCAGCGGCGCGGGGCGGCAGCGCGACTCCCACTACCAGTCAAAAAAGAAAAGTAGTAGTTTTAGTTGTTTTTTTTTTTAGCTTGCCCCCCCCCCGTCCTCCAGCTTTTTCCCCCCGCCAGCTCAAAAAAAAAAAAAAAGAATTAAAAAGAAAAATAAAAAAAGATAAAAAAGTAGAATAGGAAATTATTTACTTGTTACCTGCCAAATTATAAACTATATGATTCATTTTAAATAGGGTGGGGGGAGGGGGTATAACACTTCTTGATTTGAACACACATTTTTTAAAACAATGTATAAATTTTTTTTCCAAATTTTTTTTTTATTTTTTTTTTTTTTTTTTTTTGGGGAAATTTTTTTTGACTCTGTTTTTGGGTTTTTTTTATTTACTCTAGAGGGGGGTGGCGAGGGAGGGTGTGTACGGTTAAGATATTTGAAAAAACATGTTTTTTTATTTTCTTCTCTGCATTGATTTGGGGCGGCTTATAAACATAATGAATAAAATTAAAAGACTTTTGAAAAAAACCTTTTTTGCAGGGTGATAGCGTCTTCGTTTTCGGGGGGCGCGCGACAAGCTCTCACCTGTAATATTAATCCATATCTGTTTGACCATATGTAATTAATTATTACATTTTTTGGGTTGTAATGTTTGTGTTTTGTTCCTTTGAGGGCGTCTTAATTATATTTGTTGAAATATATTTTTTTTTTTCTTTTTATATTTCATATAATAAATATTCTTTTGTCTTGGTATCTTTGTGTTTCTCCACAGAGTTTTTTCTATTTTATTTTTTTGACTTCACTTTTCCTAGTTTTCTCTATATTATTATAACAAAAATTCAATTTTTTTTTTAAACAAAAAATGAATTTAATTATTAAATAAATCGGTTTAATACAATGTAAGATCCAACAAAAAACGACCCCCCCCTAATAATCACTGCCTTTTTGGTGAAGGTGTTGTTACGGCTGATGTTTTGGTGTGAGTGTTAAAAGAAAAAAAAAACCGCTTTTGTTTTATACTACTGTCTTGTGTTCAGTGTTTTGGCGGCGGGCCCCCCGACCAATTTCTCACTTTCTCTTAAAAACTTTTTAGCCCATTAATTTATTTTTGCTTGTACTCGAGTATTATGTTCTGGGTGCAGACTAATAGATTAGGAAAGAAATTAAAAAAAAACGTTTGGCGCCGCGCCAAATTTTATTTTTTTTTTATTTTTTTTTTTTGGGGGCCCTTTTTTTTTTTTTTTTTTTTTTTGGCGCCCCCCCCCCCCCCCATGGTTTTTTTTTTTTTTTTTTTTTAGGCGGGGGGGCGGGCGGGTTGGGGGTTTAATTTTGTTTTTCTTTGTTTTTTTTTGGTCCAGGGGCGCCGCCAGTAAAAAAAAATTTTTATGCTTTTTAAAAATAAAAAAAAAAAATTTTTTGGGGTTTTTTCAAAAAAAAACCGGTTTTTTAAAAACGGGGGTTTTTGTTTTTTTTAGGTTTTTTGTTTTTACCCCCCCCACCCCCCCCCCAACCCCAAAATGTTTAATTGTTTTTTTTTTTTTTTTTTCTTCCGGTTTTTATTTTTTTTTGTTTTGTTAAAAAAACCCCAAAAATTTTTTTTTTTTTTTGGCCTTTTAAAGGGGTTTTTTAATTTTTTTTGCTTTTTTTGCGGGGGGCGCCCCCCTTTTTTTTTTTTTTTTTAAACTTTTTAAAAATTTTTTTTTTTTACTGTTTTTAAGGGGGGGGGGGGGGGGGGGGGGGATTTTTATTTTATTAAAAATTTTTTAATAATTAAAAAAAATCAAAACTTTTTTTTTGGCGTTTAAAAAAAAAATAATGTTTTTTAAATTGTTTTTTTTTGGCCGGGCTTTTTGTTTTTTGGAAAAAAAAAAAAAAAATTAAAGGGGGGATTTTTTTTTGTTTTTTCAAACCAATTTTTTTTGGGGGGAAAAAAAAAAAAATTTTTTTTTTTTTCCCCCCAAAAAAAACCCCCCCGGGGGGGCCGGTTTTTTTTTTTTTTTTTCTTTTCCCCCAAACCTTTTCCAAAAAAACAAAAACCCCCCCCAAATTTTGTGGGCAAAAAGGCCAGAATTTTTTTTTTTTTCATTAAAAAATAGAAAAAACTTTAAAACTTTTTTTGGAAAAAAATTTTATTTTTTTTTTCCTAACCCGGGGGTTTCTTTTGGGGCTTAAAAACAAACCCCAAGTTTTTCGCTTTAAAAAAAATTTTTTTTTTTTTTTTTTTTTTCCAAAGGGGGGCGCGCCTTCCCAGCCAAAAAAACCCCCCCCAAAAATTTTTTTTTTTTTTCTCTTTTTTTGTTTTTGCTTTTAGGGGGGGTAGGCGGGATAACCCCCCAGGCGCGGCCCGGCCAGCGGGCCCGGTAAAAAAAAAATTTTTTTTTGTTTTAAAATCTTTTTTTCTTTTTTTGGCAAGGGGGGAAAAAGGCCCAAAAAAATTTATATTGTTGGTCGCCGGCCGGGGCCGGGGAAGTGGGGGGGGGGGGGGGGAAAGGGAAAAGGGGGGGGGGGCGGGGAAAAGGGGCGAGTTGAGGGGGGGGGGAAAAACCCCCCAAAACCCAAATTTCCCCGCCGGCCGGCAAAAAAAAAAAAAAGGGGGGGGGGGGGGGGGGGGGGGGGAAAGGGAGGGGGAAAAATAATTTTTTTTTTCCCCCAAAAAAAAAGGCCCCCGGGGGTTTTCCAAAAAAAAAGGGGGGGGGGGGGGGGGGCGGGGGGGGG
>NW_014577192.1:427562-434725 GCF_000485595.1 Priapulus caudatus | reverse complement strand
TACAAGTTCGTACGCGTGCAGCGGGCGAGAGGGGGGAACTAAATGGAGCGCGGAATGGCCCGAACCCAGTGCTCCCGTTCAGCAAATGGGGCCGCATTCAGCCCTCCTCTGCCTTAGTTGGCGTGCACCAGGCAGCGTGGCTCTGTTTCGGGTTGTATGCGTGTTTCCGCCGGCCAGAGGTCAGGCCGGCTGAGCAGAGCCTTCTGTGTTTTCGGCGAGGTGTTGTTACATGAGCGCTCTGCCGAGGATCAGTCGCATGAGCGCGCCCCAGATTACCGAGGGCCCCCTGCTGTTTGTGCTGTGCTGTTTTGCTGCTGCTGCTGTTGTTGTTTTGTTGTTGCTCTGCTGGCATTGCTGCTCCCGGGCCGCGTACGCAGGCGCTCTGGTGGCGCGGCGACCGATGGCGCGTCGAAGACCCCTTGCTGCATCGCGGGCATCCCCGGATATCCGGTCATGGAACCGGACCGGAGCGGCGGCGGTGGCCAGGCGCCGCATCGAGCATCGACTGTGGCCGCCATTTGAACGGCGGCGGTCGGCGGCGGCGCGGCAGGAAAGTAGGGCACGCGCGGGCGGCCAGCAGGTGGGGGAGTAGCGCAGCGCGGCGCGGCTCGCCGGCGCGAGCGGCAGGGCCCTGCGTTGTTGTAGAAATTGCCTGGATGAGGGTTGCGGGCCTTCATGGCGCACCGACGCGCCCCCGACCGCCCGCCGCTTTGCCGCCGCCCGACGCTCGGCCGCGCACCATCTTCCGTCGGCGAAGAGACGCTGGGATGTGGTTCTTGCGCGGCGCCGAGTGCTTCATCTTCGTCGAGCCCGAACTTCGTTGGCGAACCATACGGCTGTGAACTGCGGCTGCGCACGGGCCGCGGAGAGAAAGATGTTGGCGGCGGCGGCGGCAGGCGGCGGGAACGGGAAAACGACTGGCCGGGAGGGGCGTCTCCTGCCCCTCCTCCCTCCCCTCCTCCTCCTGCGCTCCCGATAGAGAGCCGATGCCTGTTGTCGCCAATCGGTCTTTGAAGCGTCTGCGGCGTCTGGGTTGAAGTCTTTACCTTGGCCGTGCGTGACGAACCCGTCGCGATGGCGGCGCGTCGGCAACGATTCGGTGCGTCGGCGCCGCCGCGTTCGCCGCGGTGGTCGAGATTAGAGGATCTTGACGCGGCCCTTGTCGCCGATGGGTAAGGGACACCTCCTTCGGTCGCATCCAGACAGCGAGCTCACGCGGCAGTTCTCCTTGATCTTCCTCCTCGCCGAAGGCCGCTGTCGAGCGACGCGGCGCACATGACGGGGTCGAGCTGTTGCCGAAACGCGCACGCCAGCGGTTTAGCTCGGAAGCCCTTCGCGGACACTCCGGTACCAGTGGCCGCCGACACTTGCGGCCAGGCTTGGTCCAACCCTACGGCGAAGATGGTGAGTACCGCGCCGGCGCGGCGCTTGTTGAACAGGTAGGAGATGTGAAGCTTCAACGCGATCTGATCTCGACGTGCATGTTGCCTATTGTTGATGGTTGCTGTTGTTGTTGTTGCTCGTGTCGCCGCTGTTGTTGTGTATATTTTTGTTGCTTCTGATGCTGTTTGCTTTTGCTGTTATGTTGGCTGTCGTTTCTGTGTTTTTTTCTTCTGTCCAGATTGTTGAGTTCCTGTTGTTTCTGTTGCTGTTGCTGTTGCTGTTTGTTGTGTGTTGTTCGTCGTGCCCAGTCTGTAGGAGTTGGTGTTCTTGTTGCTGTGCGTTGTCGTTGACGTTGTTTCGCCGGTCACCACGTGGCCGTCAACGCGACGCCTCCGTGATTGATGCTTGGCTTTGCTGCTTGGTTTCGGTTGGCTTGCCGAGAGCTGAAGGCGGCGTTATGTGATCAAGCGCGCGAGCGATAAGTCTGCAAAACAAATTTGACGACGTGAGGGGTAGTGGGCGAGAGAATTCGGTCGCGCATCGTGCGTTCCTTACTGGCGGCTCATAAGTGTGATAGGTCCCCCCAAGGTATGCCGGAACGTACCCTGAAGTAACGGTCCGGAATACGCGGAACCATACCCTGGTAACTATCTGATTGGTCGGGGTTAGGGTAGGGTTAGGGTAGGCCATTAAGGCCCTTAGCCGTTAGGGTTGGGTTTAGGGTTGGAGTAGGCGTAGGACTCCTTAGACTCGATTAGTGAGTAGCGAGGTCGGTCCGGCATATCAGATAGTACCGAGCCAGCAGATATAGAATCACGGTTAGTTTATATGGTCTGGTATGCCAGGGGACCGTACCCAGCGGTACGTTCCGGCAGTACCCGGGGGGACATAGACCCTTTCAACGACTTACTGCAGTACGTATAACTGGAAGAGCGTGACAGAGAGCAACGGTCGAGAAAACAGAAAAATGGCCGCATGTGTACCTGTTCGTCTTCCGTTATTTGTTAATGCAGGCACAGTGTCTTCGGCCTTCGTTGTTAGGTAGTATCTGGTGGTATGCGGTTAGCTGCAGTCGATCATCGTGCTTTGTAGTTGTCGTTGTTCGAATTCGAACGTGCAGTGTTACAGTGCATGTGGGCGTTGTGCATGTAGTAGTGTGCCTGTTGTGTGTGTGTGTGTGTGTGTTGTGTGTGGTGTGTGGTGCGATGGTGTGTGTGTGTGTGGTGATGTGTGTGTGCGTGTCGGGCGGCGCGCGTGTTGTGTCGCGATGTGCGTACGTGTGACGGGAACTAGTTGTAAGACAAATCCCCGATAATCGGTAGCGTTTCGAAGATGAACATTGAAAGTTGCATAGCGTGCGTGATCAATTGTTAACGAATAAGTACTCCTTGTGTTGTGTCTTCAGGATATTGATTAAGCCTGGCATTTGGGGATCGATTCACAGATGCACACTCAGTATTAACCACACGCGTTCGACTGCTGCTCGTTGTAAAGGCGGAACTGCTCTGGGAAAAGCGTGAGAGTAAACAGCTGTTCCTAATCGATAATTGATAATCGGATTTTGTTCATCTGCGTCGTGTCGACATTGAGAGCTCGGTTTAGACCTGTCTGATCAATTTCCTGTAATTTCCCCACGTCGGCCGATACCGGCCCCGACAATCACTCGATCACTCGTGGATCAGAGCGCCAGCACGTCAGTCGGGCAGTTTCCCGAGAATGGTCGCTTCACCAAGATCTAATACCGTGTTCTTCGTCGTCTTGAACGCCTGTGTTATAAGCAGCCGCCGCAGAGACGATTGTCGTTGCTTGGCCGAGAAAGAGAGGCGGCGGCGGCGCCTCGGCCAAACCTCGCGCGTTGAAATGACGGGGTGTGTATCTGTTGCATGGGCCGCTGTAGATACTCACTTGTAGTCTAGGACATTAATGAGTGGAAGATGTCGCAAGCACTTTTAGTAAATTCGTGACAAAAAGTCATGACATATTCAGACTATGATAGAGTTCGAAAACTAATAATGATTTCTGACAATGGACCCCTAGAACTTCGTAACGAATCGCAAAGACACAGTCGTTTTAATATCATCGAATACTTTAGATCTCACAAGAATACGTTAGAAAGAGGAACGCCAAACGAATCGCATCTATGTGGATTCACGATAGCTAGATAGTGCCGCCGCTGATGATCTCGCTAGCTCTATCATGTATTGCCATGCGAGTGGCATAATACTACGGACTATCTTTAATACATTCTATCTCAACCGTAGTAATGAATTCGCCCGCGAACGGGGAAAGAGATGTAGATCTGGTGAAATACTATTATGGGCCTAGAGAGTATGAAGCGCTAACAGTGCGTGTTTAGTGATTACTGGGATTAACGAAATAAAGACCATTTTGATCACGCAAATAGAATACAGTGGCAATGAATGTAAATAGGGCGAGTGAGTAGTGAGGGAGATTAGAGATTATAAGGGAGGGATGATGAGTGATCAAATAGAAGGAGAAGAGAGTGTGTGTAGGGGATAGAAATATGATAGTGGCAGCAGAAAAAAAAAACGATTCAGAGATGGCGCGCGAATAATCAAAATACATTTTCACATTAATCACCAAACGTCGAAACACAGCTAGAATCGTAGCGAAAATTCGATCGAAAAACACAAGAGATAAGCGTATAACAGCAGAATTGTCGGGTCTCAAGTTGCGGACGGTCACTATGCGACACAGTATTATAGTGAATATTAAGGACTACTAGATAAACGAGTGCCAGTGTGGCAACGACGTGGCAGTGTAGCCGCGAGCGTAGTACCCGTAGAACCAGGATATAAGAATGCAGTCATAGCACGTTAAGACAGCGAACAAGGCCAATCCGACGGCTAGTGGTTCGATCAAGCAGTTTTATCCGGTCTGATCGTCAAGGGAGAGTCATGTCAGAAAGGACGGAGGACATCGTTGCCGACGGCTGCGGTATATAGGTTAGTAACTTGGGTCAGGTCAGGGAATAAGCTGTCATTCCGCGTCCCACCGTCTCTGTGCTTGCATGTGTGCGTGCGCGTGCTGTGTGTCGTGTGTGTGGGGTGGTGTGGTGTGTTGTATGTGCGTGTGTTTACGTGTGTGCGTGCGTGTGTGTATGTATGTGTGTGCGTGTGTTTACGTGTGTGCGTGCGTGTGTGTATGTATGTGTGTGCGTGTGTTTACGTGTGTGCGTGCGTGTGTGTATGTATGTGTGTGCGTGTGTGCGTGCGCGCGCGCGTGTGTATGTATGTCTATGTGAGTGTGTTTCCGTCCGTGCGTGCGTATGTGTATGTGCGTATGTTTACGTGGGTGCGTGCGTGTGTGTATGTGCGTGTGTTTACGTGGGTGCGTGCAGGCGCGCGTGCTCCCATATGATACATTTACATACATATAATTATATGTAAGTTGTATGTAAACATACTTGCTGCGCAGGCAACGACGATTCAGCTATACCCTGATCGAGAGAGCGAAGGGTATTATCAAATCTGAATATTGTTCACATACAAAATTAACAATCTTTTAACGCCAAGCCATTGTACTCGCGCAACGTACGCCCGTATAATTGCATGTACCCATCCATGCATACACGCACGCACTCAAGCACTCACTCACGCACGCACGCAAACACGCACACACGCATGTACGTACGTACGTACGCACGCACGCACTGAAGCACTCACGCACGTACGCACGCACGCACGCACGCACGCACGCACGCACGCACGGCACGTACGAACTGCTGTATCGTTGCTATATCGATCTTTCGGCTGCTGTTGCTGCTGCCGTGCAGATGCTGCGGTCTGCCTCGTGCTACACGTATTTCGTTAATGAAGCGGTGACGGATGACGGAATGACGTCACGCCAATCTATATCATCAGTCGTCGGCTGGCTTCCGTTTCAGGTGACCCTATCGCGCGTCGTCACCGCTGCACCGCGCATCGTCACCGGGTGCAGCGAGGAAGGAGAGAAATTTTGCGAATTGCTGGAATGATTACGGGAGCAAACGTTAACTCTATCCTACACTGTCTCGTCGCTCGTTGTTCCCCGACGCTGTCTGTTACGATTGCCTGTCTGTCTGTCCGTCCTTCCGCCCGTCCGTCCGTCCGTCCGTCCATCCTGCCTGTGTCCATCGGCCGGTCGGTCTATTTGTTGGTTTGTTGGATTTGACTGTCTGTCGGGATGTCATTCACTGCCTGCAGGGCGAGATAGAAGGTAGTAGCGATGTAAGGGGGAGTAGGAGGTAAGTACAGAGAAGCGGCGAGCAACAAGGGCGCACGCACGCTAGCACCCAACGCCGGTGTCAAATATCACAAGGACGCTGACTCGTCATGGTGACGACGTTAACAAAATTTTATATAAACCTTGCAGGAAATAGAAACCAAGAGTGAACGACAGAGAGAGAGAGAGAGAGAGAGAGGGGGGGGGTGACAGGCGGCGTGACAGAGAGAGCCAGCGAGAGCGATTAGGAAGGGGGAAAGAGGCAAGAGAATGAAGGAGAGAATAAATGAAAGCGAGAGAGGTAGACACACATAGTCCAGCAGATAAGCACATGGATTGTAAACTTTAGGTTGGAATTAGGAAACTTTGCACACGCGTATTACATGAGGTCGTGAAGAATTTCTGATATAGTGCCAAATGAGCAGCGCCATATAGTGGCGTACAGCGCCCCTGGCGTCTGAACGGGTATTGCGTTATAACAGTCTTAGGGTTTTGGCTATAATCTCAATAACACTCATTCAATTTATTCAAGAAATACCTGAAATGATTCGTAGATATTTATACTATTATTCTAGGCCTCAGGTGCCTAGTAGCTCTTGACCAATCGTGGGCCTCCTAGCTCTTGACCAATCGTGGGCCTTGTAACTCTCAACCAATCGTTGGCCTATTAGCAATCAACCAATCGTGGGTCTCCTAGCAACTAACCAATCAGGGGCCTCCTAGCAGCCGACCAATCAGGAACCTCGTAAGAACCGACTAATCAGGGGCTTCCTAGCAGCCGACCAATCAGGGGCTTCTTAGCAGCCGACCAATCAGGAGTCTCCTAGCAGCTGACCAATCAGGAGCCTCGTAGAAACCGACCAATCAGGGACTTTCTAACAGCCGACCAATCAGGGGCTTCCTAGCAGCTGACCAATCAGGAGCCTCATAGGAACCGACTAATCAGGGGCTTCCTAACAGCTGACCAATCAGGAGCCTCCTAGCAGCTGACCAATAAAGGGCCTCCTAGCAGCCGACCAATTAAGAGCCTCGTAGGAACCGACCAATCACGGGCTTCCTAGCAGCCGACCAATCAGGAACTTCCTAGAAGCTGACCAATCAGGAGCGTTGTAGGAACTGACCAATCAGGAGCCTCCTAGCAGCCGACCAATAAGGGGCCTGGTAGGAACCGACCAATCAGAGGCTTCCTAGCAGCCGACCAATCAGGAGCCTCATAGCAGCCGACCAATCAGGAACCTGGTAGAAACCGACCAATTAGAGGCTTCCTAGCAACCGACCATTCAGGAGCCTCATAGCAGCCGACCAATCAGGAACCTGGTAGAAACCGACCAATTAGAGGCTTCCTAGCAACCGACCATTCAGGAGCCTCATAGCAGCCGACCAATCAGGAACCTGGTAGAAACCGACCAATTAGAGGCTTCCTAGCAACCGACCATTCAGGAGCCTCATAGCAGCCGACCAATCAGGAACCTGGTAGAAACCGACCAATTAGAGGCTTCCTAGCAACCGACCATTCAGGAGCCGCCTTGCAGCTGACCAATCAGGGGCCTCCTAGC
>NW_014577192.1:419797-427537 GCF_000485595.1 Priapulus caudatus | reverse complement strand
CGCATTGTTTGTTTTTGATATTTGATTCTATGCCAATGTCTGCTGACCTTGATGAGAGATGTAATCTCGAAGCTTGTCAATTAAACTTTAAACACCCTTATTAACACATTGACTTTGTTTTATCTACACGGGTTCGTGTATGCACTTTACTTCTATATATATAATATATAACTACACGCATCATACTGCGCTACGTCAACACACTCAGGTTCGCATCTACGATGACGACTATTATGATGTGCGCTCTGCGACAGAACGCGCCTGAAAAACACACGAGCGTCTCATTCACACGCACACGCACACGCACACGCACACGCACACGCACACGCACACGCACACGCACACGCACACGCACACGCACACAGCACAGACAGCACACGCACACGCACACGCACACACACACACACACACACACACACACATACACACACACACGAATCCTGGTATTATATATATATATATATAGGTATATATAAGAATATAGATATTATAGATTCTTTGATTCCCATATAGCTGGAATAGGCGTACCTAACCTATAAGCCAAATCAAATTAAAGGAAGATAAGACGTGGCAGAAAGACTTGGAAATAATGAAACCTATATGTTGCCTGTGGAAAGTCATTGAAACTGTGGGCAAACCGAGGATCTAAAGGGTTTACGACAAAATGAGTTTGCTCCAAGGAGGTGCTGTAACATCCGGAGTGTATAACATAGAGATATGAGTGTATAATATTGTGTATAATATAGTGTATCTCTATATTATACACTTCTGATAACACGAAATTTGCACACACACACACACACACACACACACACACACACACACACACACACACACACACACACACACACACACACACACACACACATGTATATATATGCGACATATTCCATCTCTCTCGTCGTCGTTCTCCTGCCCGTTTTCTTGGCCCGACTATACATAAGGGTGGATCAGCTATAGCATTCACGCAAACCGAATTACGAATTCTACATTTTACATGACGGCGTAAGATCGACTGCGTGCTCACGACGGAAGCTGAGACGGCCGTGCGCCAGCGTCGACGCGCTGTGCCGTGACTGCATGCATGCAGCGCCGGTGGGGGAGGCGAGAATTATCGATCATCTCCCGAGAAAATCGATGTTCGATTGATAAACACATTGGCCGCGCCTGCTCTCGCCCGCCTTCCGATGTGAACCGGAACTAGCACCGACACAGAAACGAACACAGAGACGTTAGAGAAGGGCTGTTGGTGTATATCGGCGACTGAATTTAGCAGACGTAATTGCGTGAAAGAAAAGCGTTCGCGCTATAGAAAACATTGCGTGCTGCTATTCGTGAACGAGCACGTAGCGCGTTATGATGGTCCTGTGGGATGTTTATAGCGCCTTGTAAGAAAATTAGAGAGAATTGAGAATGTTGTGTGCAGTTTACGGAGATTCGTCAAATTGCTCCGACGTCTTCATTTTCCTGTGAAATCCCCAGTAGCGACATGGTGCGCTCTCTGCTGTGCTTTGCATGCGCAGCATACCATAATAAACGAAGCGCTCACCACATGAACACACTCATAAACCCACACACGACACCCACGCGCACGCATACACGCACGCAGGCACACGCGCACAACACACACATACACACGCGCGCACACACACGCACGCACGCACACACACACGCGCGCGTACACACACGCACTCACACATGCCCAACACTGTCTCCATAGTAACCGTCAAGCAAATCATAATTTGCGGAGATCATACTCAGCATCGACTCATCTCCATCGGGTGTTCCATGCTTCCCGTTCAATGGACCTCCGCATTAATGAGACGCCTATCACGAGAGAGCGCTGTCTAAAATTAGCTGCTATCCGCTGCGTATCTAATGCGGCGAGCTAAGGCCTGCTGCGGCGCGTGTTCCATGTCTGTATCTGCTATACTGTCTCATCACCTCTCGCTGCGCAGCGCTATAGCGACAGCGTCAACAACCCACGCTATGTTACCGTCCTCCATACAGCACACGCGCACGCATTCACGCACAGCCAGAAGCATGCACGCACTAGAATACCCCGCTACAGTACACGTCAGTTGGGCACTGTCGCTCTGCGGCACTTGTTGATGTATCGGTCATTTAATATAACTAGTGGAAGCAAATTTTTTATTTTTTAACCATTTCATTGATTCTACCTTATTTTATTACAACTTGAGGATAACCACACTCAATAATTTGTTTCTGTAATATTAATATCGATATCTACGAATCTTTTGAGCTATTTCTTGAATAAATTGGATGAGTATTATGGAAATTATAGCCAAAGCCCAAAGAGTGGTGTAACAAAATACCCGTTAACCCGCCAGGTGGCGCTGTTCATTTGCTTAGTTACGCCACTGGCACTATATCAGAAAATATTCAGGACCTATTGTATTATGCGTGTGCAAAGTTTGCACCAAAAGTGCACAATGTGCCCATTTTTATGTGCTTATCCGCTGGACTAACATGGATGGATGGATGGATGGACGGGCGGACGGACAGCCGGCCGGCCAGACAGACAGACAGACAGACAGACAGATAGAGTACTAGTTTCGTAAGACTGTAAAATTTGCTGAAGAAATGTTATGAAGGTAGCAATGCAAATGAGTTGTAGTGAATTTTTACAACATAGACAATCTCACAGTAGGTATATCTATGCATATTGCTGCAAGAACTGGCAACTTTAATACGGCATGTTCTCGCAGCAAAATGCATAGATGAGTTACCTACTGTGAGCTCGTCTATGTTGCAAAAATTCCCTACAACTCATTTGTGTTGCTACTTTCATAACATTTCTTCACAAAATCTAAACGAGAGTACTTGTCTTCCGAAAGTAGCTCCACAGTGATGTTTACACATCCGGGACACAGCCGAGCGATCGTGAACAGGTCTTTTCTATGTTAAACCAAGTTATAATTCATTATTATATGTTTGTTCAGTACAAAATTGTGAAATTTGTTTAAATCACATGTTATCCACATTACTTATGCAATCAGCGAACAAATATATAGTGTTTTCTTTCCAGGAACTATTTGCGCTAGCGTACCCCATTCGCTCAACATAATTTATATGTATCTATACGCCACGTCGGACGTTGTTTTAAAATCCTCTTGGTCACAGCACATTTCTGGCTCAATAAGAACGTTTCGTGATGTTTGCATACTGCAAGTATGCTCACATGAGGCGTATGTGGGCCTTTTGTTGTGAGGTTTATCCACTTTAAGCCACGATGTAAACAGACAGAACTCATCTACTCACTCTCTCTTTCTTCTATCCCATTACCCTCCGCTGCCCCTCTATCTCCCTCCTCTCTCCCCTTACCATCATCTCCGTCCTCTCCCCTTACCCTCCTCTCCCCCTCTATCTCCATCCTTTCTCCCCTTACCCTCCTCTGCCCCTCTATCTCCCTCCCCTCTCCCCTTACCATCATCTCCGTCCTCTCTCCTCTTTCCCTCCTCTCCCCTTACCCTCCTCTCCCCATCTATCTCCATCCTCTCTCCCCTTTCCCTCCATTCCTTCTCCTCTTTCTATATCTCTCAGGGAGCGCAGACTAACATGACTTCGGATATGAGCACACTAATTATCGTCTCGCTGTCTCATTTTCTCCACAGATGGTCACGCAACAAAGGAGAATCACTTACGTGCAGGTGTTGCCTCGGGTTAGAAATCCACGGACGAGATGACGAAGGTGGGGATGATTAGATTAGATGTGGCACGAACCGGTACAGCGAGTGAATCAGCCAGCAGCTGAGAGCTTTTTTTGCCGGCTCGAGCTGTACTACCCACGTGTATGAGCTCTAGATTTAGACACAGCAATGCTCAACGATCAATGATGACTCTGACGGGCGCATGCGTACACGTAGCTTCGCGAACTGGCCAGAAAAATTATTTAAATGAAACAAAACGCATACTACAGATCATTATAGTCGGGCAGCGTGCAAGTAAAAAATGGCTACGTAGCGTGGAACATAATATACAGCACGACGAGCGAGAAGCGTTTCTAAATAAAATCTATCGTGTTATCTCTACATCCTCCTCCTGCCCACCGCTCTTCTCATATCCGAAGATTAGCAATTACGGAGAAGAGCTAAAGCAGCGACGATCAGACATTGCCCAGATGCATGATGACGAAAATGGCGTGCCTTGACGGTAGCCGTACGTACGCTGGCACTGCGGTGAAAGAAACGAGTTTTTTTCGCCTCCACGACGCGAGCGGATTTTAATTAGCGTTTTTTTCCTGGCAGACGCTCTTGAATATTCCAACTGCAGCTTGCGGCCAAGCATCTTGTACATGCTACGGCGTCAGCACCGGCAACAGTATATGCACTATGCATGCAGGTTTTTCTACAGCATCCGCTGCAGCTTGCAACACCTTTCGTGTAGTAGACGCGTATGATATTATCAGGAGTGAATAATAACAGATAATCTATTATTATATTAAGATATATTAGATTATATTAGATAATAGATATAATCTATTATTATTCACTCCTGATATTATTGCAAAACATGACAGCGAGGTATCCCATGTATAGATTAAAAGTTCTGTTATTGATTCAAGCGACTATTTCGGGTAAAGGTACATCTGCGGTGAATTTTGACCGAAGGCGTATGACTGTGTGTTAGTGCAGTGCTATTCAACCTTTTTTGAACTTGTTCACCCCTAGCGACTCGACTTCCGAAGTCATTAACCCCACTATCCCATTATCCAATTTTTTTTTATTACTTTCAAAACTGCAATGCATAACTAAGTCTTAACCCAGTACTGTCCTAACGACCTAACCTAACCTAACCGTACGAACTAATGTGACGGATGTTGTTGTATGCTGTCCCCGATTTTGTTCAATCTGGGCTCGAGTTCTGATAACGCCCCTCTCATGAGCGTGTCCACGTCTTTAATTGAAGCTCGCTGCTTGGTCTTGATGCCCGCAAAGGCATTGCTACGAGGGTGCTTACAGTTTCTTCAGCGATTTGCTGGTGAACGTAGTGGCACACGTAGTGGTTGACAAGAGTTCCCTTTTCCAAGTCGGGGATACGGCAATAAACGATCAACTGCGCTTCGCCCGCTACATCTGTCGTTTCATCAAGTTGAAGACCGTAACAGACAGCTTGGTGTAGTTTCTTGAAAAGCTGATTTTTCAAGTCATCAGCAACCATCATGCACCGGCAGCGAGTGGTAGTGTCGGACAGAGCAAGCTTGTCCACCTTCTCTTTCCTAAATCTCATTCACCCCCATTCACCCTATCTTTCCCATTCACCCCAATTCAAATTTTATTTACCCTTGGGTACACCGTTTACCCTGGTTGAATAGCACTGTGTTAGTGTGTGAATGAAGTGTATGCGGTTTTATTTACGTGGCCGGTGTGTGTGGTGTGTGTGGTGTGTGTGTGTGTGTGTGTGTGTGTGTGTCAGCAATGGCGAGCGAGCTGGCGGCGAAGAGAGAGGGAGAGACGAGAGAGGAGAGGGAGAGGGGGGAGAAGAGAAGAGAAGCGGGGGAGAGAGAGAGAGACGCGCGCGAGAGACTGAGAAGAGAGAAAGAGAGAGAAGAGAGAAAGAGACACGAGAAGAGAGATGAGAGAGGATTGGAAACGCATTCATGAATTTGCACAGCTCGGTCCTGCTGGCCTGCTGCTGTCCACAACGAACAGTAATCAGCCCAACTCTAACTATTTCTTTGCGTTTCGCTTGCAAACTAGCACTCAATGCGCTGCTTCGCCGAATGGCCGACCAATGCGCTCTACTAAGGTGCTCGCGAAACGCATTTATTTGTACCCTTACGCAGACAGCTGCTTCGTTGCCGCGCACGAAATCTTGTCCCAGGACCAATAAAAAACGTCGCCGATGGCCCGGTATTATTATATACTTGCAGTGCTTGTTGGCGGCATTTCAACCCTTGATATTCTATTACGTATAGCACGTTAGCAGTGCGGCGTTTGCCGCTGCCTCAATTGCTAATTGGCTGACTTCGTTGTTCACCTCGAAGCCTTATGACGGTTAAGAAAGGGTTCCTGTGCATGTGACGCTATGCTTCGTTTATTTAAATATTATTATTTTCCAATAAATATGTTTTAAATTATATATATATTATAATATATTAGTATGAGTTTATATTCTTATTTACTAGGAAATATTATGTAAGTTTGATACCATTTTCATAGGAAAACTGTGAAAGTAAATTGGCCAATTGCTCATGATCATTTATCTAGTTTTGCTAACGCAAAAAATATCATCGACGTCATGCAAATGGATCGACTGAAGTATTACGGTTTGTGTGTTTAATTTTAAATTTTTAAAATTAATTAATAGTGTAATTTGCTCTTTTGGTTTAATCATCTTTCACTATTGATCTCTATTAAGTACGCCGCTCCAATCGGCAATGACATATCCAGTAACTGAAGCGCTGGATGAGGCCATCTACTAGTCAGTAACCCAAAACTTCAGGTACCAACAAAGTACGTATATACAATATATATACTATATACTATATAAATACGTATACGTATAGCGGCATTTGGTACCACGGCCTTCCTGGGAGTAAGTCGCAGGTTCATTTACTGAGTTCCTGGCTATAAATAAAATTCACGCATTTATCTATGTTCGATTGCATCACAGAACAA
The DNA here is from genome assembly GCF_000485595.1 of Priapulus caudatus. Lineage (NCBI taxonomy): Eukaryota > Metazoa > Priapulida > Priapulimorpha > Priapulimorphida > Priapulidae > Priapulus > Priapulus caudatus. The sequence continues at coordinate 420,896 of NW_014577192.1, read as the reverse complement.
CGTACCCGCTATAGGTTCTTCTCTATTTGGTAAACTCTAGTATCTGCTAACGCACGCGACGATGGTTTGCCGCCGCTCCACTGTGAATCGTGGGACAATACAATTTCCCTGGCGAATAACGCGATGACATTTATGAAACCAAAACACCCGCAACCGGCGAGTTGCGGTTCGCGAGATGCGGACTGTATCGATGAGTACACGTACCCTTACACGGTGGCAAATTCACCGACGATGATAAGACATCGCTGCACGTAATATTAGCGAATCGGTTCTGATACATTCACCCCGCGGACGTCTATATATGATACACACACACACACCACCACACACACCGCAGCAACACACACCCACACTACACACAAGCACACACCACACAGCCACCACACACTACACACAACATACATATATATATATATATATTGATATCATAATATTATATCAAGGTACATAATAGAGGACTAATGTAACATTATAGAGTACCTTATAGAGTTAGCATATTATAATATTAGTAGTGCCATTACTACTTATATAATTACTAATTATATTACGCATTTAGAAATTATTATATAGTAAGCCATATTAATGAATAGACCTATGCACTCTGATATATGACCATAATTTAAGTCTCTTTATATACTCTTGGCGTCATATATAATATATATATATATATATATATAGGTCGATGACAAATGCAGAAACACGGTGCAGGAATACACAGCTACCACCACGAAAGCAGCCTTTACCACGAATCTATATCGCGTAAAAGGGGTGTTTACGTAACGTGGGCGGCGGGTAAATCTTGCGAGACCGCGCTCACGCTTGCGTGATTACGCGCTCCCGACGCCGAGTGATGTAGTCGTGCGTCGGCGGTAGCGCGCCTTCAGATCACGCGAGCCAGAGCTGGCCGCGTTGCCACGTGTGATGCCCAGGGCTAGCCGAAGCCAAACAAAAGCAAGAGCGTTGTGGCAGCCAGCTGTCTTTACATCCGAGGACAGACCGAGATTGCCAACTAAAAAGCCAGTGCTGCCAGCGGCGGCAGGCGGCGGCAACAGCATTCATATACAAAACACCGCGCGCGCACACACTCACACGCAACTTC
>NW_014577192.1:417997-419787 GCF_000485595.1 Priapulus caudatus | reverse complement strand
TCTCATTTTCTGAGCTTCTTGATGTCTCTCTCTCTCTCTCTCTCTCTCTCTCTCTCTCTCTCTCTCTCTCTCTCTGTCTCTCTTTCTCTCGCTGTCTCTCGCCTCCTTCTCTGCCCCTCGCGCGAGCGCGCTCTGTCTGTTTGTCTGTCTGTTTGTCTGTCTGTCTGTCTGTCTGTCTGTCTGTCTGTCTGTCTGTCTGTCTGTCTGTCTGTCTGTCTATCCGTCCGTCCGTCTGTCTGTCTGTCTATCTAGCTGGCTGGCTGGCTGGCTGGGTTTCCGCATTCTCTGCCCCATCTCCCCCTCTCTCTCTTTCTCTTTCTCTCCCTCTCTTCATCTCTCCTTCCCTCAATCTCAATCAGGATTATGGCATGGAAATTGACACCTCTGTCAGGTCGCACGGAAAGGGGTTTCGTATCACACAAGGAGACAAGAAAAGCAATATAACGCACAGAAGCCATATACAGTGAGCGCAATTTGTACTCGATAACCTATACTAGGTATATCGTTCAATCGTGCTGCACACTGCTCGTAGCAAGCATGTACAAAGAGTAATTTCAACTAATTACGCAGTACATAGCATAACATCCGTCATAATATCATTTCATATATTTATTAACGTCGTATTTTGCGCTATTTACGCAACATTACGTAATATTTATATTTTACTGCAATGTCAAAATGCTAGGAGGAGGTATAAAATATAGAACAAATGATGAGGAGGTGGAGTGGAGGAGAAAAAGGGTGAGAAGGATGACGAATGGGAGGAGCCCAAGAAAGCGAAGCAATCGAATGCGTGGAAGGAGTAGGAAACAGGAAAAGATGAGGAGTAGGAGGCGGGGAATAACAGGTGGAGGAGGAGGAGGAGTAGGGGACGTCATCGCTGTGAGACTAACAAGGGTAGGCGCTGTCGCGTGGATGGTGCATGCACTCGCTGCTAGGAATGCGCTGCAAAACGTCAATTAATTGCTTATTTGCTGTTATTTTATAACTTGTTTATTTCTTAACGATCACTCGTTACCTTACCCGGCAGCTCGATGCGATGAGTTCGTTTCAACGAGGTGACGCCCCATCAGCTGAGGCGTGCTAAATTGCAATCTATCAGAATCATCGGGCATAAAGCGCGTTAAATCGACTTACAAAATGCCCACGCTTTAACAATCCCATCAAAACGTCCACCCACCCAGCCGCCCATCGAATTCTGTGCTGATTGAAGAGAATTTCAGAACTCTGAGGAATTGAAACGAGTTCTCTTAATATTCTTGTGTATAGCAAAGGCGATAATATTAGCTTGTTTTGATCGCTTGAAGCGAGAGAAATCTCCGATGATCAGTTACGGCTTGAGTTTGTTGTCTACATCTGGCCGCGCTCAGCATCAGTGGCCGTAATTCCATATCTGCAGCGCTTATTGATTGCGGTGTTGACGTCGCGACGTGTAGAGTTCTCGATGACGCGCTCACGCCTTCTCCCCCACTCACCCGATTATATACGTGTTCGCCATTTACCTTGGTGAGGATTTCCAACAGTCTTCGTGACCGTTCTCGTATTCTCCCGGCCATTACAATGCAGACGCGACGCTCAGGCCGGCTAGCGGTATACAGAAATGTAGACACCATTTCATTAAGCATTGCGGGTGAATTTAGATGTCGCGATGCCAGGGCGTGATATAATGAATAAACTGAAGTATTGTGATGCCGTTTTATGTCCTAAAACCTCATGAGAACCAGTGCGCTATACGGTAAACGTATAATATCAAGAATATATATATATATATATATTAGTATTTTTTTAGC
>NW_014577192.1:409596-416629 GCF_000485595.1 Priapulus caudatus | reverse complement strand
ATATATATATATATGTTATGTGTGTGTGTGTGTGTGTGTGTGTGTGTGTGTGTGTGTGTGTGTGTGTGTGTGTGTGTGTGTGTGTGTGTGTATATATATGACCCGCGGGGGTGATTATCAGCACCGATTCGCTATATTACGTGCAGCATTTCATCATCGTGGTGATTGACACCGTGGTAAGGGTATCGTGTACTCATCGATACAGTCCGCATCTCGCACCGCAACTCGCCGGTGCGGGGGTTTTGTTTCATAATTCATCCGTTATTCGCAGGGAATTGATTGTCCCACATCATGTTGGAGCGGCGGCAACCGTCGTCGCTGCGTTAGCATAGAGTTACCACATAGAGAAGACCTATAGCGGGTACGTGTTCTGGTGATGCAATCGACCAGTAGATAAATGCGTGATTTTTATTATACAGAACTCAGTAATGAACCTGCGACTTACCAGGAGAGGCCGTGGTACCAAATGCCGCTTATAACCTATACGTATTTATATATATATATATATATATATATATATATGTATATACGTACTTTGTTGGTACTGAAGTTGTTACTGACTAGTAGATGGCCTCCATAGCGCTCAGTACTGGATATGTCATTGCCGATTGGAGCGCGTACTTATAGAGATCAATAGTGAAAGATGATTAAACAAAAGGCAAATTACACTATTAATTAATTTTAAAAATTTAAAATTAAACACACAAACGTAATACTTCCAGTCATCTCATTTGCATGACGTCGATGATATTTTTTTGCGTTAGCAAAACTAGATAAATGATCATGAGCAATTGCCAATTACTTTCACAGTTTTCCCTATGAAAATGTATCAAACTTAATATATTTCTATAAATAAAATATAAACTATATAAATATATAATATATAATATTAAACAATTATTATGAAAATAATAATATTAAATAAACGAAATAGCGTCACATCACAAGAACCCTTTCTAACGTCATAAGGCTCGAGGTGAACAACGATCAGCCAATTAGCATTGAGCAGCGCAACGCCGCTGCATAACGTGCTATACGTATAGAATACAAGGGTTGAATGCCGACCCAACAAGCACGCACGTATATAATAATACCGAGCCATCGGCGACGTTTTTATTGTCTGACAAGAGTTTTCGTGGCGCGCAACGAGAGCAGCTGTCTGCGTAAGGGTACAAAAATGCGTTCGCGCAACTAGTAGAGCGCATTGCGGCATTCGCGAATGCGCCATTGAGGTGCATAGTTGCAGCGAAACGCAGAAATAGTTAGAGTGGCTGATTATGTTCGTTGTGGAGCAGCAGCAGCAGCAGGACGCAGCTGTGCAATTCATGAATGCGTTCCATTGTAAGTGCAGTAAAAGTGTGAGTATTTTTAATTAATTTCTGTTCGATGCTTATTCAGGCCTGCAGCCTATGGACGCCCTCTACTATTGTTCAACACCTATACGCAGTGCGTGATGGCAAGACGCACGGAGCCATGCAGTGCATTACGGGAAGACGCAGAGAGTATTGCAATGCATGATGGGAAGACATATGGAGCCATGAGATTCACTATGCCATAGTGACTATGGGAAGACACACGGAGTATTGCAATGTATGATGGGAGTAAATGCGGAGGCGTACAATGTATTATGTGAAGACGAACGCAGTAATAAAATGCATGATGGTAGCTTTGAATTTCATCACAGATTTGAAAAAATACAATGAATTCTGATTTATATAAAAAAATCAAAATTGACTTTCAAATCTAACTTAAAAATCTATGAATCTAGTTATAATCGAACTCTAATGATCACGTAATCCCTGTTCTGAGATTTGTGAACACGCAGAGATCCATGCTCGTCTATAACAGCGCGAAGAGTCCGGTTAAGTCCGTCCAGTAAATATAATTCTGTTGCATATTCATTCCTGATTATCTTCCCTATCTTAGGTCTTCGCATCACATGTTAAAGATTTTACACCCCAATTAAAAAACGACAGATTTCACCCACGACACATAAATGACAGCGCATCTGTTTAGTAACGTGTTTTTTTCTGTTTCGTCCGCATTTATTGACACAGTTCGCTTCGCATCCACGGCTAGTTTTACATATGCAATATAAACCCTGGTTACATTGTGCGCTCGCATCATCGCGGCGATTCCAATCCGATACTTAATCGTTTTTCAGCGGCGCCCGCTAATCGGATGCAAATTTCACACAGCTATAACTGTACGTCGCTCGTTATGCATGCATTCTTCTTCTCCTACGTCGCCAATTTTTCGTCGGCGTTCTAAATAGATCGCTACCTATCTTTCGTGCGCGGACGCTCCCGAGAGCAAAAAGACGGAGAGAACGACCGCGTAAACACGGCAATTAAGATGGGTCACGCGGGGCGGGCAACTGCAGAAGGCGCGTGGCACGCGCGTGCAAATCGAAATCTCCAGATGTGAAGCAGGATCATTTATTTTTAATATCGCTCGATTTATAATCGCCGGAGATTCGCAGATGGGATTTCTTCTGCCGGATTTCTGAAGCAGTAGTATGGATGGAAAGTATTGATGGTGACACAGGTTCCTTACTCAAGGACGTCACACGTCTGTCTGTCTATATGTGAGTCAGAACATCACCTGGCGGGAGAAGGTCACGTGAAAGTTGTCCAAAGTGAGAAATGACGCCTTGAAGCAAGATCATGCCGGTATAACGGAGGATTTCGCTAGACTAGGAAATGATGAAGAATTTTTCCTAGTACAGTATGGCTAACGTGCATTCATACTACTCGTAATATCCTAGTCACTCTTTTACAACATGACGCCGGGGAATACAAGCGTGACATTTCATGCGCTGATGTTCGCATAGTTGCAGAGCGCATTCGCATGTAAACGCTGTCATGTCTGACCGAATAAACCTCTTAAAACAAGAGGAGTGTCGTTCAGAACAAACGTCACCGCATGTAAGACAGGGAGCATTTGTTTGCGTAATTTTATGTACTCATTATGCACACCCTCTGGCAGTCGCGTGGCTTGCGGAGCTATGTTTAACCACACGCCAACAGGCCGGGTACATTACCACCGCTTTTTACAGAGAGCATAAATAAGCGATTAGAAAGGTCGAGTGGCAGCGGGAATAAACCCTAGAACATTTTTCCAAGGAAATGATAGGCAAGCATGTGTAGGAAGAATTGCTACCAAGCGTAATTCCCCCACCTCGCCAAGCTCCGAAGGTCACGCGCTCACTCATCTTGAAAGCTCGTTATATCACATCATGCTTATATCTGTCACACCCGCTCCAGCTTGCCCCTCGCACCGTATACTGCCCACAGATTATATCTCCTTTCTTATGCAAAGCAGAAGCAGGCGCCGCCGAAGCCTTCCTACTCTACGCAGGTGTGAGGTGGTGACGTTGATGAGGGGGTGGTGACGTTGATACAGGGTGGTGACGTTAGTGTGAGGTGGTGACGTTGGTGTGAGGCGGTGACGTTTATGCAGGGTGGTGACGTTGATGCAGGGTGGTGACGTTGGTGTGAGGTGGTGACGTTGATGCAGGGTGGTGACGTTGATGAGGGGTGGTGACGTTGATGCAGGGTGGTGACGTTGGTGTGAGGTGGTGACGTTGATGCAGGGTGATGACGTTGTCGTGCGTGCGTGCGTGCGTTCGTGCGTGCGTGCGTGTGTGTGTGTGCGCATATGAATGTGTAGACTGTAGAGTCACTTTACACTGGTATGTGTGAGGGTAAGTATAGGTCTGAGCGCATGCGTATGAGTGTGAGCAAATATGAGCGCGTGTGTATGTGAATGTGAGTGAGGATGTGAGTGAGGATGGGAGCGAGAAATTAGGTGTGAATAACTGTGAGTGAGTTTGAGAAACTGTGGGCAAATGTGAGTAACCATATGTGAGTGTAACTGTGAGTATGAGTAACTGTGAGCGAGCGTGAATAACTGTGAGTGAGTGTGAGAAACTGTGGGCGAACGTGAGTAACCGTACGCAAGCGAGTGGAACTGTGAGTGCGTGTAACTATGAGAGAGTCTGACTGAGTGACTGTGCGTGAGTGTGAGAGTGTGTTTAGTGAGAGGGCAGGCGAGCGCGGCGCGGTAGGAATCGATAATTGCCCGAGCAGGTGTGACGCGCCGCATCGTCTTCAACAGATACTTCTGTTACATAGAATCTGCAATATTTTGGCAAAGAAAATAATATCGCTCGGTTCTCGTCAATAAGCTATGTCGCGCTTCCCTGAAATTGAAACGATGTCGATACCTCAGCCAAAACACACACACGCACGCACGCACGCACGCACGCACGCACGCACGCACGCACGCACGCACGCACTCAGGCACGCACGCATGGACAGAATAATACTAACATACGCTTACGGAAATACACACGTAGAACATGATAAAACGTACTCACGTGATTCATAGAAAACGAGTTCCGCGCGTCGTCGACGTTTCTGTCTTAAAAATATAATCTCTATGCTCTCGTACAAAAATATACACGGCGAAACGCTTGTGAAGAAGTGTGCGTGTGAGTGTGTGCGCGCGCGTATTTGTAGTATGAATCTGTGCCGCCGCTGCCGCCGCTGCAGCACTGCTTTTAGTTGCAATCTCGGTCTGTCTCCAGTGTAAGACAGCTGCTGCCACAACGCTCTGCTTGTTTGCTTCGGGCTAGCCCTGCATCACCGTGCACGCGCCCAGCTCTGCCTCGCCGTCGATCTGAGGCGCGCTACCGCCGACGCACGGACTACATCAACTCGGCGTCGGAGCGCGTAATCACGCAAGCGTGATGCGGTCTCGCAGATTACTCCGCCGCCCACGTTACGTAACACGCTACGCGATATAGATTCGGTGGTAAGCTGCTTTCGTGTGGTAGCTGTGTATTCCTGCATCCGTGTTTCTCATTCGTCATCGACTATATATATATATATATATATACCAAGAGTATATAATAGAGACTAATCTATAATAGTACATAATATGGCTACTAATATAATAATACTAATGCTACTATAATAGTAATTACTATAATAGTAATGGCTACTACTAATATTATAATATGCTACTCTATAATGTCGTGCGTGCGTGTGTGTGATCATCAGCATCATCGTCATCGCCATTCCCGTCGGTGTCGTCATCGTCGTCTCTATCGGCGTCGTTGTCATCGCGGTTGCGATCTGCGAGTCGACGTTGGCGTCGTCATCGTCGTCATTGTCGTCGTCTACATCACCGTCGTCGTCTACATCACCGTCGTCGTCATGTCGTTGCCATCAATGCGTCGACGTTGGCGTCGGCATCGTCGTCAACATGACCGGTCGTTGTAGTCATTATCATCACCATCGTCATCATCATCATCATCATTATCACGATCATCATCATCGTCGTCGTCGTCGTCGTCATCGTTAACATCACCGACGTCGTTATCGTCGGCTACATCGTCGTCGACGTCGTCGACATCATCTGTGCGTCACCGGCGCGTCATCGGCGGCGCGTGACGCACGCATCGATCAGCGAGCAGTCGACGTTCTCGCCGTGTCGGGTATTAGCGCAGGCGAGCTAATAAGGTAATCCCGTTAGAGAACTTTCGCGTCTCACGTGGCATATGGATGCTGCGCGCGTGCGACAGCTAGCTTCCCCTCAAGATCCCGTCCGCACACATACGTCGCTTCCGCCGCGAGGGTAAATTCCTATAACCGCAGACAATATCGCAGCAGCGCGAGCCACCGCCTATCACGGCGTCCCCGCTTGGGATATTCCACGTTTTGCTACGTTGTTACTGTAGGGGGTATGGGTTCGCTTATAGATATAGAATACAGATTTAGAATACAGATTCTGTATTCTATATCTATGGTTCGTGCGCGGTGACTGTGTTATTATGCATCGAGCGATATAGGCGAGAAAGTTATACGAGTGTAAAGTTCTCGGCTTGTCTCTCGGCTTTGTAAGATTTTAATATTAAATAAATGTAAAAATAATTGTTAAGGTAATTAGATAGCCAGCTATAGCCCTGCAGCGGTCATGCCCTCTACATTGCCGAGCCGATTATTGATTTCAATATCGACATTTGCATTCCTTCATACAGACTACTGTAGTAATTACCAGTCACAGATATGTTGTTAGGATGAGGGGGTAATGTCAGGCTTAAGGTTAGGGTAAAAGTTAGGCTTACGCTTAGGATTATAGGGTAAGGGTTAAGGTTAGGGTTAGAGAAATCGTTAGGGTTAGAGTTAGGATTAGGGTTAGGGTAAGGGCAAGGGCAAGGGTTAGGTTAGAGTTAGGGTTTGAGTGAAGGGGTATGGTTTGGGTTAGAGGTTAAGGTTATGGTTAGGGTTAGAGTGAAGGATATGATTAGGGGTAGGGTTGTGGTCGTGTTGTTTTTGGGGTGACGTAGTATTCCGCAGAAGTGCGTAGCTAGACGTAACCGCCGGCAGTCGATATAACGAGGCCCGAGATTCGACTTTCGACGATACGTAGGTAGGCGCAGGCTTGCCATGACGCGATTTACTGCCAATATCGACCCGATGAAATGCTAGGGATTGAGGCTACTTACAAGCTTGTTCGCGAAAGCGCGTGTATGCGCAGTATTTACTGTATATGTCAAAGGGCAGAACCTGTAAACACGTTGCTGTCTATTTACTCAACGCCCGAGAGGGTGAATGAGTGAGTGAGGATGTGAGTGAGTAGGTTTAGTTGGTGGGTGGTTGGGTGGCTTAGAGATGGTTTGGGGTTGGGTTCGGGTCTAGTTGATATGTTGATGGTTGATTTGGATGGTTGAGTGAGCGAGTGAGTTAGTGAGTGAGTGCGAGCGTGAGTGAGTGCGAGCGTGCGTGCGTGTGGGTGTATCTGTATGTGTGCGTGTATCTGTGTTGACAGACGTGTCCGTCCGTCCGTCCATCTTACTGGGCGCCCATTCATCGATCTATTAATGTTTACATACAACTACGTACTCTTTCATCAGTCGAACTATCATGGGTCTGTTCGTCAACCCACCCATCCATCTTTCCCTCCATCCATCCATCCATCCATCCATCCATCCATCCATCCATCCATCCATCCATCCATCCATCCA
>NW_014577192.1:398937-406231 GCF_000485595.1 Priapulus caudatus | reverse complement strand
AAACGTATAATATCAAGAATATATATATATATATATATTAGTATTTTTTTAGCAGATATTAGGCATGCGCACGCAGACGTATAAGCTATGCAACGTTGAAAGGAACTTAATAGTAGTTATAGAGATAGTGAGCAGTTGTATAACTATTAAACTGAGGCATTGTGAATTTTGAGGTAATTTTTCATAGAAAATTATTTGAGAGTATATGCTCATTAATGAATAATGTTAACAAAATAATATATATTTCGTTCGGCGTCATACGTTCTTTTATGTTTTACGTTGATTCGGGTGCGACACTAGCGCCGACCAACGGCATAGAAACGTATAATTTTCATTCGTCATTATGGGGAATTGAGATGTCACCATGCTAGGGCGTCTTGGATTAACCATAGATATAGAATAAAGATTCTTCTATTCTATATCTATGGATTAACACAGAAACGCATTAAGATAAAATGTCACAAGAGTCTGTGCTCGTTATTTTGAACATATAATATTAAGAAATTTTTAGAACGCAAGAATATCATAGTATGATAGTTACTACCTAGACCGCTTGATAGCCATTGCCGCTGTTTCGAACATTTGCCTCACACGCACCGCTGGGAATGATCTGGCGTCGCATGCAAACATTTACGACATAAACGCTGATCTTCTGCCTGCATCCTCGTCTGATCTAACACACATGCACGTTGTAATCGATGTTGTGATTGGTAAATAACATGTATGACATATCGGAACCACTTAGAATCTGCGCACGCTACCGTGTGCTTCACCGCACAGCATCTGCGTCGTCCCGTCAGTCGGTAAATCGAATTAGAAAGCAGTTGGCGACCACCTGGATGTGTGATGACGCTCTCGCAGAGCTATTTGAGGTGTCGCATCTCCGCTGATAGGCTTCCGTGATGCCGACGTGCCGCATGGGCCCAGCAGGCCGACATTGCACGCACGCTCACGCACACGCACACACAAATCGTACACACATTGAATATCGTTGACGTTACGTGCACAGTCGATCCCGCTTTAGCGGACCCCGATAAACGGGGACATGTATTTGAAACACAATCCTCACGCACGTAATTTTAATTGAATAGATGGGACAAGACAACAGTTTAAAAGAATGCTTTCTGCAGAACAAACTTCTACCATTGTGAAGTGGTTCTAAACTTAACAGCGAACTGACAATTCTCGGCTCTTTAGCGGATTCTGAACTTTATCAGCTGACAAAACATTCCGTATTTGTATTGTATCGTGAGTAGATAGCTTGTTGTGTACAGACGATGGCGGAAGGTACAAGTAGGCATGCTGGTGCGGCTGGAATTGTGTTAACTGTTTATTCGAGTCGTTTTCACGGTTTCTGACCTATCCAGATAAAGCTGGTACTATTATATATATGTATACTTATATATATATATAGTTGTATGCATGTACATCATGATGAATAAATCGATAATGTTTTCATATGCGGCGTAAAAAACATAAACGTTATCTCCACTTACAAAACAAATAACGAACCCGACTAACGTAGACTGGGACAACGTCGCCGTGACGAGCATTCTCCCGCGAATCATCGAGGGCTCATCGAGGCAAAGGACGTTTGGGGGTCAGTCTGGGAATGATCGATGGTCCTAGTTTTTAGTGCACGCCTCCCAGCATCCCTCACCCTCCTCCATCACTCTCCTCCCAGCATCCCTCACCCTCCTCCCAGCATCCCTCACCCTCCTCCCAGCATCCCTCACCCTCCTCCCAGCATCCCTCACCCTCCTCCCAGCATCCCTCACCCTCCTCCCAGCATCCCTCACCCTCCTCCCAGCATCCCTCACCCTCCTCCCAGCATCCCTCACCCTCCTCCCAGCATCCCTCAAGAGATGGCTGAGTTTGGTTGTCTAGCACTTCTGGCTGGCGCTCAGGCATCAGGTGCCGTGAATTCCATTATCTGCAGCGCTTATTTTTACTTGCGGTGTGACAGTCGCAAGAAACGTGTAGAGTTCTCGATGACGGCTCGGAACGCCGTGTGGCTGCGCCCACTCACACGACGACCCCCGATTAGGTATATACCGTCGTCTCGCGGCATTTACCATTGCTGATCGAAGTTTCCAACAAGTCTTCTGACCGTTCTCGGTATTCTCCCGCCATTACAATGCAGACGGACGCTCAGGCCGGCTAGCGAGAGGAGAATGTAGACAACCATTTCATTAAGCATTGCGGTCGAATTTAGAGTGTCGCGATGCCCAGCGGCGTGATCATTAATGAATAACACGAAGTATTCACGATGCGCGCGTTTTATGTCTAAAACCTGATGAGAAGAGCCAGTGGCGGCTGATACCCGCGTCAAATCGTATTGAACATAGTGCAAGAATAATATATATATATATATTAGTATTGTTTCTTAGTAACAAAGAGGCCAGGATATATACAATGCGCACGCAGACGTATAAGCTTGCAACGTTCGAACAGGAACCATTAATAGGTATAGTTAGGTAGACCGATAGTGGACGCAGTGTATAAGCATAAACCTGACATTGGAATTTGTGAGGTAAATTTTTCATTCTGAGAAATTTTGAGAGTATACTGCCTATTGAATGAAAATAGTTAACAAAATAGTATATAGGATTCGGTTCGCGTCATACTTCTTTTATGTTTTGTTTCAACGATGTGATTCGCGGTGCGACCACTAGCGTCCCGACGCAACGGATAGAAACCGCCAAATAATTTCATTCGTCATTATCGGGGGAATGTGAGATGTCACGATGCTAGGGGGGCGTCGTTGGATTAACCATAGTATATAGAAATAAAGAATTCCTTCTATCTATATTGATGGATTTATACGACAGAAAGGACGCCATTAACGGAATAACATGTCACAAAGTCTGCTGGCTCGTTATTTGAAACATATAAGATATTAAGAAATTTTTAGAACGCAAGAAATACTCAATGTATGAAGTTACTGCACCGGGCTAGGAGCCGCTTGAAATAGCCATTGCGCCTGTTTCGAACAAGTTCGCCTCACACAGGACCCCGGCAATCCAACCGCTTGGAATGATCGTGGCGTCGCCGATGCAAACCATTTACGGACATTTAAACGCTAGATCTTCTGCCTGCATCTCGTCTGATCCTAACACACGAGAGCACGCTTGTAATCGTGTTGGATTGGGTAAATAATCATGTATGTACATATCGGAAGCCACTTGAGAATGCTGGCGCAGATGCGCCTAGAGCCGTGGTGCTTTACACCGCAGCAGCACCTGCGTCGTCCCGCGTCAGTCGGAGTAAATCGAATAGAAAGCAGTTGGCGACCACCTGGATTGTGTGATGACGCTCTCCGCCAGACTATTTGAGGTGTCGCATCTCTCCGCTGATAGGCGTTCCGTGAGTGCTGAGCGTGCGCATGGGCCGCAGCAGGCCGACAGTTGCACGCCACGCTCACCGCAGCACAGCATCACGACAAAATTGACGTACACAGAAATGTGTTAATTTTTGGGAAGTATCGTTTGACGTGTACGTGCACAGGTCGGATCGCCGCTTTTAGCGACGGCGACTCAACCGGGAACATGGTATTTGAACAAGCACAAATCCCTCACGCACAGTAATTTTAATTGAATAGATGGGACAAGACAACAGTTTTATATATATATATATATATATATCCGATTGTGAGTGTTCTAGACTTAACAGCGAACTGACAATTTCGGCTCTTAGTAAGCGGATTCTGAACTTTATCAGCTGACAAAACATTCCGTATTTGTATCTGGTATCGGTGAGTAGATACTTGGTTGTGTAGCAGACAGCAAGTGGCGGAGAAGTACAAGTACGGCAATGCTGGCTGGCGGACTGAATTGTTTAACTGTATTATTCGAGGTCGTTTTCACCGGTTTCTCTGTCGCTATGCCCAGGAATAAAGCTGGTATGCTATTATATATAGTGTATAGCTTATTATACTAATATATATATATATACGATATTGATATATAAGGTTTCTTCTGAGGGAAAATAAAACAAAGGCGGTAATGATCGACGCGCAATTTGGGAGAAAAATGCGCATGATGGCATTCAAAAGGCATCTTAAGACATCCCACACGACCGCTGTGCTTTTGTGGCTGCGCGCACAACTCGGCCACAGCGTGGATGAGCGCAGCATCAAAACAACAGCGTGTGCGCCATGCAAACCGCACGCGGGATTTCATTGCGTGTGGAAAATATCACACTGTTGATATTTTTCTTCCCACCGTGTGGAAGATTGGACAGCGTGTGGCGGAGTGGCTGTGTGGAATTCGTCCACCACTCAATTCGCTAATTGTTCGCTTGATTGTTCGCTTGGACGCATTGTATTTTTTTCTGACACTCGCAGCTCGACAGCTCGCATATTCAGGCAAGCGTCGCTGGAGGCAGTGTCAAGAACTTGATCGATCAATCACGTGCGTGTGAACGCTTCTCTTCAACGACGCTCCGTTCCAGGCGATAAACCAAGAACACATGCAAGATTTGAGTTGCAGCATGGACACAGCACTGCCCACACGCTGTGGGCAATCTGCCACACCGTGGAAGAAAATATCAAACACGTGTGATATTTTCCACAACGCAAGAAATCGATAGCGTTTGCACGCGCAGTCACGAATGTGGTTTGTTGGTACTGGCGCCATGCGCTCGCTCGTGGGGGTTCTGGGGGTCTACCCTACGCAAAATTAAAAAAAAATCGTTAAATAGATGTTAAAATTGTTACAGGAGCAATTTTCCACAACGCGATGTAAAATTTGGACAAATGACGGTGTCTCACTGTGGGGCCTCGTTGAATCGTAATAAAAACCCTGTATAGTTATAAGTATATATATAATATATAGTATATATATTAATAATATCTAATATATATTTGAGTTCGTTGTATGTATGTATGTATGTATGTATGTATGTATCTTCTTCCCCCCTATAGGCCGGTCCAAACCGCGCCAACGGCGATCTGGATGGCAATTTCAGCAGGCCATCTCTATACCGCGGGGCAGTACGTGTGTCCTAAGGCTGAAAAAAAACACTCCAAACCGTCAAACTCACCGAAAAATCCTGAAAAACCCGTCAATTCGTGATCTTTACTACAATGTCCCAGATACTGACTGTACCGTGCTCCACACAGAGAGAAAGATCAGATCCGCTCTCCTCATCCGGCTGCTCGTTATTGGTGAAACCGAACCAATTGCTAAAGACACACAGAGCAACCAGCACCGTTTCACACAGTTCAGAGGTACTATCTCTCACACAGGCTCAGGTGTTTTCAGTTAAGATGCTGACGATCTACAAGTGCCATTGTACCATTCAGAGCTATGCAGTTTCTGATTCAGTACGAAAATTTCTATCATTTAAATGTGATGTTGCGTGTGCTCTATCTATACTAATGAGCAGCTAATAATGACAAATTTCTCCAATTATATAGCTCCTGCTACTTATATTCCATTATTAATTTATGCTAACGATCGTCACAATGGATAGCCTGTAAAAAAAACTGTCCACCCGTCAAAACTCAACCGAAAAATCGGAAAAGACCCCACAGTCAATTCGTGATACTTTACACCATGTCAGCACTGGACGTGTAAAACAAGATGCTGCCACCCACAGAAGAAAAGATCGAGTGGCACCTGCATTCCATTCAGCTGCTGGTATTTGAAACCGAAACCCGAGCACCGAGCCTAAAACAGAGGCACAGCCAGTTCAGAGGTTTACGACGCAAATGTATTATCAACAGGCTTTGAAACTGAGAAGCGCAACGGCCATTCGTACTATGCTGTACGTGCCATAGCGTAATGCCGTACGTGGGGAGCTCATCAGTTCAGACTGGTTGCCAGGAGTCTTTAATATTTCCACCAGACGAATAAACGAAAAACAGTTGTTTATCAGAGGTTTTCAATGAAAAAGTGCAACCCAGTTCGTACAATGCTGTTATGAATAACTTTTTTGTCAATTTACAACGCATATTACTAATTTATGTTTCGCAGGGGTTCTAAGATTTGGCGTGTGTGCTGTCATATAAATGTCATACCGTAAAGCAAGTTTGTTCCCATGCGCTTATGATACTTATAGCACTGAATTTCTAAATATTCATATTGTGTGCAATGTTATTGTTCGATTTTTAGCGCAATGTTCCTATTGTGTCCCATTATTAGTATATGATAATGTAGGCAGGCGATTTACCCAAAATTAGCACAAGATTTACCCAGCGCCAGCGGGTACCCGCAGCTAAAGTATATATATATACTAGCTGCGGGTACCCGCTGCCTGCGGTAAAATCGTGCTACTCATTCCATAGTACTAATAATGGGACAGAATATGAACATTGAGTAAAAAACGACAATAACATGCAGACAATATGATAATTATTTAGAAATGAGTTTAATAAGATAATAGCATGACAAAACGAAAAAAACTGTTAGCGTATGACATTGTAATATGACAGCAGCAACCCGAACTTAGAACCTCTGGACATAATAGTAATATGGTGTAGAATGACAAAAAGTTATTATAACAGCATGTAGGAATGGCGTTAGACTTTTCATCTTGAAAGCCTCGTGATAAAAATGTTTTTCCGTCCTGGTGGCAAATATGTAGAGAATTCCTGGCGTCTCCAATCTGAGCTCCCCACGTACAAGCTATCCATTGTGAAGATGCGTAGAGTAAATAAAAGGAGTATAGTATCAGAGCTAATAATGAGAAATGTTTTTGTCATCATTAGCTGCTCTAGATATGATAGAGACACGCACATGCAGCATTGAAATGAAGAAATTTCCTAGCTGAATCAGAAACTGCCATAGCTTCGAATGTACATGCTTCTGAGATCGTAGGCATCTTGGAACTGAACCTCTGAGCTGAGTGAGAAGTACCTCTGAAGTGGTGAAACTGGGTGCTGGTTGTGTGTGTTTTAGTTTTGTTTCGGTTTCACAATACCAGCAGCCGGATGAGGTGAGGAAATGAATTTTTCTGTGTGGTGGCAGGCACTGTAACAGTCAGTGGCCTGACATTGTGTGATGTTTCACGGAATTGACGGGTTTTTTCACGGGATTGTTTCGGTGAGTTTGACGTTTGCAGCAGGTTTTTTTCATCAGGAAGCATCTCGGGTATGAAGAGATTGGCCCTGTGAAAATTGGCCGATCCAGGATCGCTTGGCGATTAGTTAGGACGCGCCTATAGAGAAGATACATACATACATACATACATACGAACTCAAATATAATATAGATATATAAATACAACCTAACACAAGAGTAGGGTGTTGGGTTACATTATTGTATATATAATAAAGTAATTATATATATAA